>NW_011500028.1:216450-364985 GCF_000495115.2 Populus euphratica | reverse complement strand
TTTTTCATTTATTTTTTCCCTAAAATTTTTTTTTTGTTGATTTTACTTTTTAAATATTGAATGGGTTAGAAATTTTGTTTTGTAATTTAAAAAAAAAAATACTATGGATTACTATAGTGTTTTCCCACATAATTTTTTAAAAAATCACCTTTATTGATTTTATTATTTTTAATATTGAGTTGATTGAGAATTACAATTGTAGATTTCCTCGTAAAATATTATAAATTACTATGGTGTTTCTCTGCATGTTTTTTTTTCTTTTGATTTTTTTTATTTTTTCTAAAATTTTCTTTGTTCATCTAATTTTTAAAATATTTGAGAAATTTAGCTTCATAATCCTTTCTTTTAAACATTATGGATTGCAACAATTTTTTTACATGTAATTTATTTTTTTATTTTTTTTATTAACCGACAATGCACAAGCTCGCCACATTCGTGGACATGACATCTAAAAAAAGAATGAATGAAAAAAAAAATCTTGCAACTAAACTCATATAAAAAATTAATAGGTTTGGTATTATAGTCAAACTCGTATAAATTTAAGTTATGCAAGTTTAATATTATTATTAATATTATAAATATTATTTTTAAATTAGACATTGCAGTTAAACCTAATAATATTTAGTATAATTTTATAGGAAAATATAATATTTTTAGATTTTATTTTTTTATGTAAAAAAATAGCCTGTGATATTAACTAATATATTATTGTTTTAGGTTGAAAGATTGCTCTGGACTCTCGGTAACGTTTAAGAACAAAAAAAAAAAAAAACAAGGGCTTGTATATAATTTTGCTGATGGGTTTTGTGTTTACTAGCCTTCGTTCCCGTGATTCGTTGCAAAGATGGACTTTTTTGTGTATAAAATACAGTGTACATGATTTGAAATTGGGGTGAAAAACAAGATATAAAAAATTATAAATGATAAACTTGTAAATATATTAATTAGAGTTGAGTTAATCCAAGATATTTTATTAAATTTATAATTTAAATTATATAATTAGAATAACTTGATAAATAAATTATAAAAATTATAAAAAAATTTCTATATAAAAAAATATATTAACTTCTCAAGTTTATGATCCAAGTTAATGAACTTTATTATGGGTAACCCGTCAATTTTCTTTTATTTAGTTGTTAAACTTTCACAAAGTGTATCTAAGGTTTTACAAGTAATCTGTCTTGAAAAGTTAATTCAATTTATTCAGATTTTTATTTTTTTATTAGTATTTTAGAAAAAAATTATGAATTACTATAATTTTTTCCTATATAGTTTTTTGTATGAATTTTTTCTTCAAGCTATAAATACAATAAAAAATAAATCGTTAAAGTTTGTTTGTTTGTGTGATTGTGTTTTATTCCAATCTTGTATTCAATCCAATTTGATTAATAAAAAAAGCTTTATAATTTTACATGAATATCAGAAATTGTTTTAGGCCTTGAAAGGCTACAGTATATACATGTATACATGTAATTCTTTTATTTTATATTGAATAATAAATAATATAATGTTGGATATTCAAAATCCAATAAATAATATGTAATTACTTTCCCTATTTTCTCTTCCTTTATTGAATGCATGCCACTGGGTGAAGTGAGTGAAGCTCTTCCGTGGGATTTTCATATTGGCTGCGGGGTTGCTTCGATTATTATATTATTTTTAGTATTTTTATAGTATTTTTTCATAAGATTTTTTAAAATTATTTTTAATTATTTTTTTAATATTTAACTGGTTGATAATTCAACTTTAATATTTTTTATATTTTTTTTTCTATTTTTTTCATCTTTTTATTACTTTTTTTTCAAAATTGTCTTCTTTTTTTGTGTTTTTTCATAATTATTTTTATTAATTTTATTTTTTAAACATGGAGCTAGTTGAACATTTAATTTCGTAGTTTAAAAAAAAATATTGCGGATTGCTATAATGTTTCCCTACATGGTTTTTTATAATTTTTTTTGTTTTTTTTCAAAATAATCTTTGTCAATTTTATTTTTTTTATATTAAGCTAGTTGAAAATTTAGTTTTGTAGTTTTTTTAAAAAACACTGTGGATTACTATAGTGTTTTTCCACGTGATTTTTTTATGATTTTTTTCAAAAATGTCTTTATTAATTTTATTATTTTTAATATTGAGTTGGTTGAGAATTACAATTATAGATTTCCTCATAAAACACTATAAATTGCTATAGTGTTTCCCTGTATGTTTTTTTTCCATTTCGGTTTTTTTATTTTTTCGAAAATTTTCTTTGTTCATTTAATTTTTTAAATATTTGAGAAATCCAGCTTTGTAGCTTTTAAAAAAAAAAAATTATGAATTGCAATAGTTTTTTACATATAATTTATTTATTTATTTTTTTTCCACAAACCGACAACACACAAGCATGCTATAAGCTT
The DNA here is from genome assembly GCF_000495115.2 of Populus euphratica. Taxonomy (NCBI): domain Eukaryota; kingdom Viridiplantae; phylum Streptophyta; class Magnoliopsida; order Malpighiales; family Salicaceae; genus Populus; species Populus euphratica. Next base: position 362,592 of record NW_011500028.1, on the reverse strand, counting down.
GCAGCATTGTGTGGACATGATATCTAGAAAAAAAAAATAAAAAAAAAAGGATCTTACAGTTAGATCCACATCAAAGGCTCATAAATCTAATATTACAGTCAAACTTACTTAAACTCAGATCATATAAATTTAATATTATTATTAATATTACAACAATTATTTTTAGATCAGAAGTTATAACAAAACCTATAACTCTTAGGTATAATTTTATTAAAAAACTAATATTTTTATATTTTAATTTTTTAAATATTTTTTATATAAAAAAATCATCTGTGTGATATTAACTGTGTATTATTGTTTTGTGTTGAAAGATTGCTCTAGACTCTTGGAAAAAGGGGGGTTTTGTGTTGACTAGCCTTCGTTCCCGTGATTCGTTGCAAGGATGGACTTTTTTGTGTGTAAAAATGGTGTACATGATTTGAAATTGGGTTAAAAACAAGATATAAAAAACTGTTCATGATAAACTTGTAAATATATTAATTAAAATTGAGTCAACTCGAGATATTTTATCAGATTTATTATTCAAATTATATAATTAAAATAACCTAATAAAAAATTAAAAAAATTATAAAGTTTTTTTTTTTTAAAAAAAATGTTAACTTTTCAAGGTCATGATGTAAGTTAATGAACCTGAAGCATCTAACATGAAAAAAAACATGAAATTCAATTCTCAATTAATAGGTTTATTTGGGATTGTGTTAGCGGTTCAAAGTGTTTTTTACTTACAAATGCATTAAAATTATTTTTTTATTTAAAAAAATTATTTTTTAGATCAGTATATCAAAACGATCAGAAAATATTAAAAAAATAATTTTTGACCAAAAAATTAAAATTTGAGGAAACGTGGTTTCAATCGTGTTTCCAAACAGTCTCCAAGTATTGAAGGATAAAATTAAAAAAAATATATAAAATAAATTTTATGTTTTATTGAAAAATTGATTTAGTAAAAGGATAAAATAAATAAATAGAATGATGATCAAAATTGATATAAGAAAAGAAAACAATTTTGTAATTAAAAGGTGAAATTAAAAAGAATAATAACTTCTACAAAAAACTGAGAAGAAAATTAAAAATTAAAACAACAAAAACTAAGTTGAAAAATATAATATTATCAATTTTAATTAAAAAATGAAATTGAAAATCATTGAAAAAAATAAAAATTCAAAAAATAAAAACCATACTAGAAAATATGATATTTAATAAATAAAAATTGTAAGATGAAATTAAAAATAGATACAACTTCTAAAAAAACTAATATAAAAAATTAAATAGTAAAATAATAAAAACTGACATGAAAATATTATCAACCAAAATAGCTAAGTTATAATTTTTAAAAGAAAAAAAAAGGAGAGAATAAGAACAAAAAGAAGGAAAGTTGTATCGATAACACACGCCTCATCAATAGAAAAAGTAAAAATAACCGGAGAATATAGCACCGGGCGTCCACTGCAGTCCAGCATGCTTCCTCAAAACGACAACGTTGACTTTTTGATCAAAAAAATTGAAATTCAAGGGAACGTGATCTCAATCGTATTCCCTTACGGTCTCTAAGTATTGAAAGATAAAATTTAAAAAATATATACAAAATAAATTTTATGTTTTATTGAAAAAAATTAATTTAGTAAAATGACAAAAAAAAACTAAATAGAATGGGGATGAAAATTGATATAAGAAAACAAAAGAATTTTGTAATTAAAGGGTGAAATTGAAAAAAAAAATTATACTAAATAACTAAGAAAAAAATTAAAAATTAAAATAATAAGGATTAAGTTAAAAAAGATAATACCATCAATTTTAATTAAAAGATAAAATTAAAAACCATTAAAACTTTTACAAAGAAATAAGAAAAAAAATAAAAATTCAAAGAATAAGGATTATATTAGAAAATATGATATTTAATAAATTAAAATTGATGGATGAAATAAAAAAAACAGATAAAACTTCTAAAAAAGCTAATATAAAAAATGAAATATTAAAATAATAATAACTAAAATAAAAATATTATCAACCAAAATAGCTAAGTTATAATTTTTAAAAGAAAAGAGAGAGAGAGAGAGAGAGAGAGAGAGAGAGAGAGAGAGAGAGAGAGAGAGAGAGAGAGAGAGAGAGAGAGAGAGAGAGAGAGAGAGAGAGAGAGAGAGAGAGAGGAAATAAGAACAAAAAGAAGGAAAGTCGTATAGAAAACACACGCCTCATCAATGGAAAAAGGAAAATTAACCGGAGAATATAGCACCGGGCGTCCACTGCAGTCCAGCATGCTTCCTCAAAACGACAACGTTGACACCACAAACAATTAACTACAATCTAGCTAAGTCCATTCATACTGGATGATGCTCGATGACGGTTTGCAAATAGTCCTTCCTACCTTCTGTTTCTCAATTTCTCCGAACTGTCAGCCTTTTTACACGAATTGTCATTTCCCCTCGCTACTTTAGACAAGAACAGGAAGATCAACCATGTTTCATGCCATCAGGTTACGCAGAGCAACTCTCTCTCGAAAGTTGCCTTATAGCTAGGCTATAACTCTACATGCGTGTGTTTGTTGTTAAGTACCCTTGTCAACAATGTGTTCATCGGGTGGCTCTCAACACCAGATGGGTAAGTGGCATTTTGAAGAAATTAAGTTCTTTCTTTCTTTCTTTTTAAGAAAGTGACTTTAAGCTATCTAATATATATGATCTAATGATGTCCCTGGTGTTTTATACATTTTTCTTGTTCTGATTAATTTGTTGGTGCTAGATCCTGTACTCTCCTTTCTGACTACTCCCGGTCTCCTACATGACTGCTCCGATGGAACTGGCATTGAAGAAATGCAAAGGCAGAAGGGGAGGGAAATGCAGAAACTGAGAGGTTTACTTAATTTGACCCTAGCTAATCCAAAACAATATGTTTTATTTTTTTTTGAAAAAAAAGAAAAGTAAAAACACCCTCATTTTAAAGATTTTTTTTAATAAGTAAAATCAAGTTTTCAGTGGATTAATTGAATCAATCTTAAGAATAATTTCGAGTTGAGTTCATTTAAATTGACCCCTGATTAGATTAAATTAATTTTGAATTAACCTTATAAAAAAACTCTGGATTGGTGAGGTTTCAGGTGATCCACGAGGCCATTACAGGTTTAATAGATGTGTTCGGTACAGCTTGAGAATAATTTTTGGTTTAGCTTTCTTTCTTTGATCACTTGTTGGGTTTTGTTGAGAGCTCTGCTAAAGCCCAGAGACAATGAATTCAGTAAGCAAATCAAACTACGAACCCAACAGACCAGGCTTACTGCTTGTATTTTCTTTATCTTATTTTCCTTCCCCTTCAATAGTCTAGTCTCTTGACTCCCTTTATTAATCATGCAGAAGACGGCCATAGAAAACAACAGCAAGCTGGACATGGAAACCTTTTTTTTTTAATGTCTTTATATTTTAAAATTGTTTTATAATAATTTTATTATTAATTTTATTAAAAATATTTATTTTAATATATCCAATCAAACTACTCTTTAGCTATTTTTAATTTAAGATGAGTTTTATACTTATATTTTCTAAATATTTTAAGGAACAGTAAAGTTCTGTCAATAATTCTATACTAATATAATATATGTTAGAAAATAATTAAAATTATAGTTTAAAAAGATTGTCATGACAAATTAATATTGTTATTATTAATTTATTATTTTTTACATGTAATGAGTTAGACATGAATATTAAATATATTTTTTATTTCTCTATTGTGTCTCTATTTTTTGAATTGTTATATACTTTATTTTTAATCATTATTAAGTTCATCACCATTTATTTTTATATGAAATTTATAGCAAAATACTTATTAATTCATTAAAACTACTTTCATTTTATATCCATGTGTATATAATATTACCCATACATATATTAATTCAACAAACTCTTAAGCTATCATAAATCATGATATTTTTAATAACTAAACATAAAAGAAAAAAACTAAAATTAAACATTAAAAAAAATAAAAAAAATGAAGGAACTTTACCTGAAGCATAAAATATAAAAATTATTCATTTAACTAATTAATAGTTTAGAACTTGAAGAAAAATTTACAAAGAAAAGAGAAAGAAGAATAGTAACTCAAAGGAAAGAAGAAAAGCTCTTGATTAATTAATGAAGAAAAGAAAATAAAAGACTAGTAAAATATAATTAATGTATATATATATATATATGTGTGTGTGTGTTATAATGTAAGTTAATAATCGCTAATCTGGGTTAATTAATAAGCAACAAAGAAATTTAAATATAGTAAAATATTATTAATATTCTAATATAAAAAATATTTTATGAAAAAAAAAGGGGGCAATCGATCCCTCTTGACTGTTTCCGCCATACTTACAAGCCAGCTAAAATCGATTGAGCTCGGGGGATTTCTTTTTTCTGATCAACTATTAAGATTGATGTAAGCAAAGAAGGAAGAACTAAGCACAAAACCCTAAGCCTCCTACTTTTTAATTGTTTCTTTTCTCCTTGGGTAGCAGTACAGGAGCATGGAGGAAGGAATTGAACACTTGAGGATTGGAAATGAAATGACCCAAGTGCCTGTTGAACGATCCTAGCGTTTCTAACACCTCAAATTAACATGATTAAGATTCCGAAAGGAGATCAAGAACTGAACAAGAAGAACAGATCAACACAAGGAGGTCATCGCAGGTTCGTCGATTGAAAAGCTAGACAGAGACCGAGTTTGACTATGCTTTTTTGTTCGAATTAGATTCTTGTTATACAAAGTAGTTTTATTTTAAATAGTAAATTTGAGAAAAGTAAATTATTTTTGAATATTTATTAGTATAATAAAAAATAAATTAAAAAATATTTTTTAATATTTGGTTATATTATTGAGAATGAACCGAAAAATAATTTATTAACATTTTATTTTTTTTAAATTTATTAAAATAATGAGAAACAAATTTTATAAATTAAAAAGTTGAAAAAAAATATAATTAAAAAAATATAATTTTATATATTATCTTAAAAAAAACTACCTAAATTATATCTTCAAATCTAATTATTAAATTAAGATAGTTATAAGATAAAACATACATTAAGAATTTTTTTCAAAATTCATTCAAACTTGGGATGGATGGGTTTAAATTCTTCGTCTTTTTTTTACCCTTAAAATCCCTCACTTTCCCACTCCAACTCAACTTTTCTCTCAGACTTCGGATTGACGGGTATAAATTCTTCCTCTCTTTCTTCCCTTAAAGCCCCTCACTTTCCGAATCTAACTCAAATTTTCTCTCGACTTGGGATGGATGGCCCAACATTTTGCAAAGTCCTTTGTATTTCTAATTTTATATTAAAATAAAAATAAATAAATCACTATCTATGTGTGTTCGTGCGCTTTCGGTCGCACTTGCCTCTCCAGAGAGAAGAAGAAAATCATTGTCTTCCTCCGTGTGAATACACAGATTACACCTAACTATAATTAATACAATGCCTTCAACAATACCTTTGTTTGCTGCCCCTGCCCCTGCCCCTGCGGGACTGGAGGAGGAGGAGAGTAAGTGCTAAATCTTGTGTCATTTAACAAAGTTGTTCATCGTTGATTATTATGGAGAGCTTAACTTTTATCTCTCTGATCCCTTTGTTGGTGTTACTGCTAGATCCAGTGATCTCCTTCCTCGCTGTTCCCACTCCCTCGAGTGCTACCGATCTCCATCTCCCGCCTCATGTGTACCGCTCGAACGGAACTGTCACCAAGGAAATGCAAAAGCAAAAGAAGCGGGAAACTGATAGACGTTATCGAAAGAACAAGAAGGTAAATGCCAGTCTCACCAGCACTGCTCATCATGAGGTTAAGAAATCCAAAGAGCGAAAGAGTCTTCCTCTTTGTGTGAATTATTTTGGCTTATGCTGTGCATAATTTCACAATGGAAGCTAACATTTCAGCTCGGCTCTCTGTATTCAGTACTGTTTTCTTCTCCCCCACCAACCTACTCCTTTTCTTTTATTATTCAAGCAGGAAGCAGTGCAAGAAACCGAGAACAAGCTGGCCATGACCATCATTGAAAATGAAAACCTGAAGAGCACCGTCGAAGAATTCCGTCAAGAAATATTCCATCTTACAAGCCAGCTAAAATTGATTTACCAAAGGGTAACTTCTTTTTTCTTTCTTTTTTTTGCCTGATTAAGAAGGAACTAAGCCCATAAACCCAGCCTCCTTGTTTTAATTCTCCTTCGTTTTTTTTTGGGCAGTTCGAGACCATATATACTGAGCTGGAGAAAGAAATCGAATGCGTGAGGACTGAAAATGAACTCACCGAGTGCTTATTGAATGATCCCAGCACCATTAACATCTGAAACATGGTTACATGGTTAAGGCTCTGAAAGAAATGAAGATTTGAAAAGAACAATAGAACACAAGGAGCCAATCACCACAGGGCTGACAGACAACATGATCACAAGGCCTGTACGTTCAGATGGGATTTCATGTAAGTTGTATGTATATAATAACAACTGGACTGTGCTACAATTAATCATGTACGTAGGTGGTACAATTTGCTGGTAGGGGTGGACATGAATGTATGCATGTATGTGTTGGGAAAACTTGGAACAACCGGACACCAATTTACCCGAATCAATTTAGCGGAATACAATTATAATTCACAAGTCCCAATTCTTTCCCTCTTTGTGCAGTAAAACAGAATCAAACAATGATGAAAAATAATGCAAATAATCACAAAATCAACACCAAGATTTTTAACGTGGAAAACCCGATGCGGGAAAAACCACGGGACCGTAGTCCACCTAAAAACTTCCACTATCAACAAATAATGGGTTCACAATCATTCTTCCTCAGATTCACTTCCACTATCAATAAATAATGGGTTCATAATTATTCTTCCTTAAATTCAACTAAGAGATACAACATATATATATATTATCAATAACAACTTATTCTCGGATTATAACAAGATTAAAAGAGAATTATTTAATAAAAACTCACAATACTGACAGTCTCATTTTCTGTCAAAACGGCCAGCTTTCACACCACCAATTTTCGATCCAACCGTCCAGAATGAAGATCAACGTGTTTAGAAGCTGCTGTCAAAATCTCAGCCCGATCCAACGGTGAACGAACTGGAAATCGAAGGAAAAATACAGGCTGCTCTACTGCCTTTTCTTCTCTGGGATGGATGGCCCAACATTTGGCAAAGTCCTCTGTATTTCGAATTTTATATTAAAATAAAAATAAATAAATCACTATCTGTGTGCGTTCGTGCGCTTTCGGTCGCACTTGCCTCTCCAGAGAGAAGAAGAAAATCATTGTCTTCCTCCGTGTGAATACACAGATTACACCGAACTATAATTAATACAATGCCTTCAACACTACCTTTGTTTGCTGCCCCTGCCCCTGCCCCTGCGGGACTGGAGGAGGAGGAGAGTAAGTGCTAAATCTTGTGTCATTTAACAAAGTTGTTCATCGTTGATTATTATGGAGAGCTTAACTTTTATCTCTCTGATCCCTTTGTTGGTGTTACTGCTAGATCCAGTGATCTCCTTCCTCGCTGTTCCCACTCCCTCGAGTGCTACCGATCTCCATCTCCCGCCTCATGTGTACCGCTCGAACGGAACTGTCACCAAGGAAATGCAAAAGCAAAAGAAGCGGGAAACTGATAGACGTTATCGAAAGAACAAGAAGGTAAATGCCAGTCTCACGAGCACTGCTCATCATGAGGTTAAGAAATCCAAAGAACGAAAGAGTCTTCCCCTTTGTGTGAATTATTTTGGCTTATGCTGTGCATAATTTCACAATGGAAGCTAACATTTCAGCTCGGCTCTCTGTATTCAGTACTGTTTTCTTCTCCCCCACCAACCTACTCCTTTTCTTTTATTATTCAAGCAGGAAGCAGTGCAAGAAACCGAGAACAAGCTGGCCATGACCATCATTGAAAATGAAAACCTGAAGAGCACCGTCGAAGAATTCCGTCAAGAAATATTCCATCTTACAAGCCAGCTAAAATTGATTTACCAAAGGGTAACTTCTTTTTTCTGCCTGATTAAAGCCCATAAACCCAGCCTCCTTGTTTTAATTCTCCTTCGTTTTTTTTTGGGCAGTTCGAGACCATATATACTGAGCTGGAGAAAGAAATCGAATGCGTGAGGACTGAAAATGAACTCACCGAGTGCTTATTGAATGATCCCAGCAACATTAACATCTGAAACATGGTTAAGGCTTTGAAAGAAATGAAGATTTGAAAAGAACAATAAAACACAAGGAGCCACGCACTGCAGGGCTGATAGGCAACATGATCACAAGGCCTGTACGTTCAGATGGGATTTCATGTAAGTTGTATGTATATAATAACAACTGGACTGTGCTACAATTAATCATGTACGTAAGTGGTCCAATTTGCTGGTAGGGGTGGCCATGAGTGCAAGTACGCATTGGCCCAATCATTTGTGCAGCTTAGTGAGAGGCTATGCACAGTAACATATCTCACAAAAATAAATATAAAATAATTGTTTATGTGATGGTTAAATGATAAGAATTTAAAATCAAGGGGTTTATTCTTTGTGATCTCAAGTTCAAGTTCTTAGTTGCTTATATAATAGTCACTAGAGACTTACATAGTCATTAACTTCAGGGTCCATAGGATTAGTCGTGGTACGCGCAAGCTGACCCGAACATTCATATTAATCTAAAAAAATATAAAAAAATATAAAATTGAGAATAAGCTATCCATTTTAATATATATTTTTATATTATAAAACAGCTTAGTGCATGGGAGGATATTCAATTTTTTTTATTAAATTTAATATATTTCAATAATTTCATTGACAAGTTACATTTCCATTGGCATATCATTAATTAAAACGCAAGACAAGGGAATTAAATAAATTAACATGTATAAAAATTAAATACTCTAATCTTCTTCTTCTTTTTTAAAGTTTTTCCCCGAAACTACCATGTGGCAACTCATTTATATATGCAATTGCCACTTGCTTCTGAATATTAGAGGGTATAATTTTCTTATAATCAAAGGACGAAAACAGATTGGAATATTACCAACAGTACTGACCCTAAGCTAAGGGATTCCGTTGATCATGGAAAAAAAAAAGAAGAAAAACTTGAGTAAACAGTAATTGATTGTTGTGCATGGCAGCTTCCATTGTCGAGGGACTGGACTGTTGTATAAAATAAGATGAGCAAAGCGTGTTTTATCCACATAAAGAAATGGCATGGAGTGTGGTGGCTTATTTTGCCACCAAACTTGGCGTGTTTAAGCAACCAAATATAATAATCTATCCAAAAAGTATGTGCGGTGTGCATGTTCATACACCGTTCATTTAGATTCTCACAAGCCTAGAATTTGGAGTCTTCGACATGGAAATTGGTATATAAAATAACTTTGATGTCATTTTCATTTTACACTTAAGTAGATCCTCAGCAGCAGCTTCCTGCTCCGGAGTTTATTAGAAATTGATTATCTTGCACAGTTCCCGGAACCTCATGACAGCTCTCAAGTTAAATATGCTTGGCTATAACAGTATTACGATCATCATCTCTTGAGAATTAATAATGTGCATCCCAATTTACATGCAAGTGTACGATGGATTTAAGTTAACATGTTCTTCCTCCTCTTGAAAGTAACTGCTCGTTCATGGATGGTGTCCGGTTACGACATATATAAAAGAAAAGGTATTTAATTTACATTTTATTATAAAATTACGAGAAAATAAAAAAATTTCCAGGAGTTATCTTTTAAATGATTTCATTTTTGTTAATACATCCACTTATTATAAAAAAAAAATAAAGATAATTTTAAAACATAACCAGATCTTAGATGATCAACTAAGACTACTCGTATAAGTGTTTAATATTATGATAAAGAATGATTTTTAAAATTATTTTTGATTTAGTGAAAATATATTAATTTTTTTTTATTTTTAATATTAATTCATCAAAATTATTAATTTAAAATTTTCTAAAACAAATCTATATATAATTCCAGACAAAAAAAATATATATACGTTGCTAAGCATTCTGGTATGACGATGGATGATCTCTTGAGAATCTATACAAGTATTTAGTATTGCGATAAAAAATGATTTTTAAAATGATTCTTTGTTTAGTGAAAATATATTAAAATATTTTTTTATTTTTAATGTTAATCCATCAAAATTATTAAAAAAATATTAATTTAAATTTTTTTAAAATAAATCTATATATAATTCTAGAAAAAAAAATATACATAGCTAATCAGTCTAGTTGGGGGCTATCCATGACAACATCACTGTCGACTGAAGAACCAGGCTAATGACCAAGCCTTAGAGATGACTTGGTGAGACTTGAAACTGAGCCCGATACGCACTACCGGTTGGTCCATGTCCTTTTAATTTTTTTAAAAAATTAAATTATTTATAGAATTATAAAATATTTTTTAATTTTATCCTTATTATTTTTTAATTTATATATAATTTATCAGATTATAAATATTTTTCAACTCTTTATGATTTTTTAATCTTTCATATTTGATTTTTAATTTTTTTTATTATTTATTTTTTGTTTGCGATCATTTTTTAATTTTTATAATTTCATTTTCTTTATATTCTTTTCTATTAAATTTTATGCACGTTCTTTTTGTTGCTATCTTTTTTTTCTTATAAGTTTTTTAATTAATATTTTTTCACAATTTCATCATTCAAAATTAAATTGCTTGAAAATTAAGTTTTTTAACTGAACTCAAATCTAGAATTTTATAAGTTACGAGTTTTAGAGATTATATCATATCTAGAATGTTTACTTGGATTTACCTGTTTTTTTTTTCTTTTTGTAAGCCGATGTTTTAATAATTTTTTTTAAAAAATTTTAGTCTTGTTTTGTTATTTTTTAAGAGTTGCCTTCTGTTGAGTTATTCATGGATTCATTATTAAAATCATCAATTTTTAAATTTAATGCAAGTTTATTTTTGTTTTTTTATCTTTTTTTTAAAATAAATTTATTTTAGTTTCATCATTATTATTTGTTTATTATTCTTTGTACGGTATTATTTCAATCTTATATTAATAGTCATAAAATTTATAAGTTCACTCCGTTTAATTAATTTTTATTTTTTTAATAATTTCATGATTTAAGGGCTTGTGAGGCTAGTCTAATGGATTAAGATCTTTTTTTGTTTTGTTATTTTTTTTATGATTTTTTTTATTATTGCTGTATTTTTTGGTTCATGAGATTTAAATTATTACTTTACCCTGGGTCTTAAATTGTTTTAACCTAGTATGTTTTAACGTTATTTTTTTTTTTTGTTCACGAAGGACCGCGGGGAGCAAATCTAATATACACTGATAAATAAAAAAAAAAACAATGTGATGATCAACAAATCCAATTACAGATTTAGTGTACAAATCAAATCTCAAACTATATGGATTATGGTAAAGTTACGTAGCTTAGGAAGCCAAACACTAGGAATGGCAGAAGAGTTGTGTTAGTAGTGAAATTACTTGACTTTCATGGCAGTTTAATTACGAGTCAAGATTTCTTTTTATCTCCTGGTAATAATTCTTGTAATGTAATAATACCAATAAGCACACTCTTCAATCTATACACGAACCCTAACAACAAGGGGATGAAATGAGTTGGATGCCCTTGAAAGTGAAGAAGAATTGGTATCATGTCATGGTGCTACCATCATCTTCACACGTCATAGCTCCTAAACCCTCTAAAGACAAAAAAGACTCGGCAAATAATTGAGGCTAGCTAGGTCTACATCATCACACTGTGCTACGCGCCCTGACCATTCAAACATTATTCTCCCTGGACTTCCGTTATCATTACGATGTATAAATAAAATTAAGTTTAGGTTAAAGGTAAGTATTTTATTCGGTGCTTTTAGAACAGATTTAGCAACTGTTAAATATTTGTTAAAAATCGATGAGAAAATACTTTATCTTCGTTCATGAAATTTTACCATACAATACACTTACTCTTCAGGTTAATAGACATTTAGGTTTTCTACGAGTGTATCATTGAAATAATTTAAGATAAAATTATTTTAAATAGATTTGATATAAATGATGTATTTTTTTATTTAAAAAATATCTTTTTTATTTACATACTCAGTGAATTCATGTAAAGTTAATTGAGGAAAAATAATTCATGATCAAATAAAAAATTAAATTGGAAAATATTTTTTTTTTTTTATAAAAAGTACTATTTTTTTATTAAAAAAAAGCCTCATAGAATAAAACTTGGGTTGTGGAAAATATGCACTTAACAAGGTATTGTGTTTATAGTTGTATTTTATAAAATAAGCTAGCTATAAGTACATGATATATTTAATATTCTATATATATTGTATAAATTAAAAAAATAAAATATTAAAAAATTATTTTTTAATTTATTTTATATGATGTATCAAAGTACTAGAAAGTATTTTTTATATTTTTATTAAATATAAAAATTAATTAATTTTTTAAAAATAACTAATATTCAGCAAAGAAACATATATTTGAAAGAAAATACCATTAATCATAACACCCAAATTCCAGGTCATCCAATCCTACCCTTCCCCTTCCTTTCACACCCGCCCCCTTTCCTCCTTATTTCCCTCTCTCCCCCAAAAATACCCTAAGAGAGGGGAAAAAAAAATCTCTCTCTCTCTCTCGCTTTCTCACTGCCTCTAATCCCTAAACCCCCCAAAAGAAACCTAGCCACCTCCACCACTACCGCCACCCACCACAAACCCTAATTCTTCACCACCATGGACGAGTCAACTCAATTCCAGCAAACTCAAGTCGCTGCCATCCTCGCCGGCGATCCTTCTCAATTCGAAATCTTAATCTCTTCCCTTATGTCTTCCTCTAATGAAACCCGATCTCAAGCCGAGCTTCTGTTCAACCTCGCCAAACAACACGATCCTAACTCACTCTCTCTCAAACTCGCTCACCTCCTTCAATTCTCTCCTCACCTCGATGCTCGTGCCATGTCAGCCGTCCTCCTCCGTAAACTCCTCACTCGAGACGACTCCTACCTCTGGCCGCGCCTCTCGTTACAAACTCAGTCCTCTCTCAAATCGATTCTGCTTGCCTGTCTCCAGCAGGAATCTGTTAAATCGATCACCAAGAAGTTGTGCGACACCGTTTCCGAGCTTGCTTCCGGGATTTTGCCTGATAATGGATGGCCTGAGCTTTTGCCGTTTATGTTTCAGTGTGTGACGTCAGATTCTGTTAAGTTGCAAGAATCTGCTTTTTTGATTTTCGCACAGCTGTCGCAGTATATTGGAGAGAGTTTGGTTCCCTATATCAAGGAGTTGCACGGGGTTTTTCTACAGTGTTTGGGATCCAGCACGAACTTCGATGTGAAAATCGCGGCTTTGAACGCTGTGATTAACTTTATCCAGTGTTTGAATAATTCGTCTGATAGGGACCGGTTTCAGGATTTGTTGCCGTCGATGATTAGGACTTTAACGGAGGCGTTGAATAATGGGAATGAGGCGACAGCACAGGAGGCGTTGGAGTTGTTGATTGAATTGGCAGGGGCGGAGCCCAGGTTTTTGCGGAGGCAGCTGGTGGATGTTGTGGGGTCAATGTTGCAGATTGCCGAGGCAGAGAGTTTGGAGGAAGGGACTAGGCATTTGGCTATTGAGTTTGTGATCACGTTGGCGGAAGCTAGGGAGAGGGCACCGGGGATGATGAGAAAGTTACCACAGTTTATTAGTAGATTGTTTGCGATATTGATGAATATGTTGCTGGATATCGAGGATGATCCAGCATGGCATAGTGCAGAGAACGAGGATGAAGATGCGGGGGAAACGAGTAATTATAGTATGGGACAAGAGTGTTTGGATAGGTTGGCGATTTCTTTGGGTGGGAATACTATTGTTCCAGTTGCTTCGGAACAATTGCCTGCCTATTTGGCGGCTCCTGAGTGGCAGAAACATCATGCTGCTCTTATTGCGCTAGCTCAGATTGCTGAAGGTTGCTCTAAGGTATATGGAAATAAACGAAGACTATATTCTTTTTTTTTTCGAGTTGTGATTAATGTCTTGATGACATGCTTTTCAAGTTTGGTTATGTATATATGCTTTTGAAGGGTGCTCCAAGATATAGGAAATATATTGTTTTTTCGTATAGTTGTAATGCCTAGTTATATAGTCAGTTGCCGTGAAGTTATATTTTTAATGTTAACTGTTGCATTATGCATTTGATTTTGTCATTTTGGAATGAATTGCTTTTACAAATGATGTTCAGGTTTTTTGTTTCTCAGTAATGTGTAGTCATATCATTAATAATAAGCTGTTTTAAGTTTCATTATGCTATTCTGTAATGCTGTTTGTATGCGTTTGCTTTCTTTATGTCGGAATGTATTGGATGTTGGTGAGGACCACTCAGTTAATGTCGCCGAATATTCTGACTATTGTTGTTTCAATCCTCAAAGCCTTGAAGGGATTTGTTTTGGGAAAGTTTGAAATGGAATTGTATTTGTTTGTGCCATAACATATCCAGGATTTTTATTAGAAAGATTTTGATTTCTCTTGTTATTTATGTTATTGTTTTGCTGATATAGGTAATGCTAAAAAATCTGGAACAAGTAGTTACAATGGTCCTAAACTCATTTTATGATCCACATCCCCGTGTGAGATGGGCAGCTATTAATGCAATTGGGCAGTTGTCCACGGATTTGGGTCCAGATTTGCAAAACCAATACCATCAAAGGGTTTTGCCTGCATTAGCAGCTGCCATGGATGATTTTCAGAATCCTCGAGTGCAGGTTAGCCATGCTCATTGCTTTGTGTTTTTTCAAGTTACCAATTCTAAATTTGGTAGACAGTATCTCGATTAGAATATATTTGCTTCATGTGATTTTGATTAAAGCTGATTCTCTGTTAAAGTAGCTCCTGTTGTGATTGATCTTGATCCTTTCAGTTGAGTGAATAGTAACTATATAAAACACTTGCGATAAGCTTCTAATTGTGGACTTATGATCAAGTAAAGCTCATGTCACTTTCCAGCACCTATATTGATTGCTTCCTTTCATACATTGCATCTGTTTGTGCCAAAACCATTCGACTTGTTTATTGGACTTGAAAGATTTGTTAATAGACTGAGATTTTACCTATTTATTATCTATACATCTGATTTGATGACTGTCTCAATTGATTAACACTAGAGAATACTTCAAATCTCTAAGTTGCCCAAGAATAGCTAATGATGTTAGAAAGTATTTGATGTCAGTATCTGATTTTTGAAATATATACATAAAACATGTCACAATGGTAAGAGTAAGAGGGTAACTTTTATGGCCATTCGATTGTTTTTAGCTATAATGTAAATTGCTTTTTGTGGCCCTAAGTTTTTGTGGTTGAGACATCTTATTTTTATTGCTAGAAGACAGGGGGCTGGTGTTGACTGCTCTAACTGGCATGGATTATATGATTATCTCCTGTTGCATCTATTCTAGCTCACTGCAGTACTGACTGAATTAAGTCTTTTGTTGGGAATGGGTGGTCTGCATAAAAGAAGTTATGTGTCTAAACAATTGTCAGCTATACGAAGCATTTCCCCTGAATCTGTTGGAAAACATTAATGGGTTGGTTGATGTTTTTTCTTTCACGTTTTCAGTTAATTTTGAGGGGATAGAAATCAAGAACAAATGTTGATTGTCAATAAATTTCTGTCATGCAGACATGCACACAAAAAGTGTTGGAAATAACAATATGTATCTAACACTGGTTTTAGATTACTTAGATGATGTTATGGCATGCTCTTCATTTTCTTTTCCTCTTTTATGCTGGTGTTGGATTTCTTATATGATGGGATAAGAATTTGGAAAGTGATCATACAGGGATCACAGCTCATTTCACTTATTTTGGTACCTATTTTCATGTTCATTCCCACTATCAATATGCATTATTCTATATTATTACTTTTTTTTTTATTGGGTGGGGTTAGTGTTTATATGGGAGAGACGCTGTAAAAAATTATGCTGTTGTTCTATCCAGTAACTGATTAGTCATCTTATTCTTTTGTGACAGGCACATGCTGCCTCAGCAGTGCTTAACTTCAGTGAGAACTGCACCCCAGAAATTTTGACACCTTACTTAGATGGAGTAGTGAGCAAATTGCTTGTTCTTCTACAGGTATATTCACAAGAGAGTAGGAAATAAAATTTCAAATAATTTTTCCAAATACACTTTTTAGCACAAACACTAATTTCGTATGTCTTTATATGGCATATATGTGGTGCAGAATGGAAAACAAATGGTGAAAGCGGGAGCATTGACTGCTTTGGCATCAGTTGCTGATTCCTCTCAGGTAATGTATAATATCTGCTTGGTTTCTTATTTAGTTAATCTTATGGAAGATTTGGTCTAACAGTCTCTAGTTTCATAGGAGCACTTCCAAAAATACTATGATGCAGTTATGCCTTACTTGAAGACCATCTTGGTGAATGCAAATGACAAGGCTAACTGCATGCTTCGTGCCAAATCTATGGAGTGCATTAGTCTAGTTGGGATGGCTGTGGGGAAGGATAAGTTCAGGGATGATGCCAAGCAGGTAGGTTTCATTGCATAACACAACACCTTTTCTTTTTTAAGGAGTGGTTCCTTGAGTTTATCATGACTTTCATGGAATACCTTTAAATTGTGGAAACTTTTTATGACCCTGGGATAGGGGAGAATTTATCAATGATCTGCTCTTGGTTTATTTTGGCATGCTTATTCTTATCACTATGTACTAAAATACTCCCCCATAAATGGACAAGTCTGGTTCTTATATTTTGGCATGTCTTTTTATCTTTTCTGTTTTTGTCCAGGTTATGGATGTACTTATGTCATTGCAAGGATCTCATATGGAGTCGGATGATCCAACAACAAGTTACATGCTCCAAGTATGCTTTGATCACTAAAAAATGTGCAGAAAATATCTTAAAATCATCTTGTTATTTTCTTGTCTCATGATCTTTTATTCTATGCTGTCATAGGCATGGGCCAGACTTTGCAAATGTCTGGGACAAGATTTTCTTCCTTACATGAGTGTTGTCATGCCACCTTTGCTTCAGTCTGCTCAACTCAAGCCTGATGTAACCATTACATCTGCAGATTCAGATAATGACATTGATGATACTGATGATGAAAGGTGTATATATTTTCCTTGAACCTGATTTCATCAATCTTTTATGTAATTTGTTGGCAGAACTCTGTCAAGTTCATTTACTTAGATCAATAGTTCAAGATGCACGCATATGTAAGTTATTATATTTATATGACTGTAACTAGGGCACCCCCTCCCTCTCTCTCGGACATGCACATGTGCATGATTGCTTGTGGTCACATGCATCTAGACACAGATGAACTCATGTTCGGTGTCTTGTGTCTTGCTAAGATTTGTATTTCTGTTACAGTATGGAAACCATCACCCTTGGTGACAAAAGAATAGGGATCAAGACTAGTGTTCTGGAAGAAAAAGCTACTGCTTGTAATATGTTATGTTGCTATGCTGATGAGTTGAAGGAAGGATTCTTTCCATGGATCGATCAGGTTTGTCAGTGAAACATATTAACAACTGTTATATTTTATACTCGTCGTAACTTTCCAGTTCCATGATGCTGATATAATGACATTTTACACGCAGGTTGCTCCAACTTTAGTACCTCTTCTTAAATTTTATTTCCATGAAGAGGTTAGGAAAGCAGCTGTTTCAGGTATTGATTTGATAATGTGGATCTCTTTTCCTTTGGTTCCCCGGTCCTTATTTGAAATTCGACAATACTCACTGGAGTCATTTACTTTCTTCTCCAGCCATGCCAGAACTTCTGCACTCTGCAAAATTAGCTGTAGAGAAGGGACTTGCTCAAGGTCGCAATGAGTCTTATATAAAGCAGCTGTCTGATTATATTATTCCTGCTCTGGTTGAAGCACTGCACAAGGTCACCTGCATTTCTTTTCTTTTTCCCTGTGTTGGTATAATCTTACTTTTAAATTAATGTCCATTTGAAGTGATGAAATTCTTGACTATTAAATTGATTGCAGGAACCTGATACTGAGATCTGTGCAAACATGTTGGATGCATTAAATGAATGCTTACAGGTTTGTTGTATTCCTTAATGAACTTATTTATGTCAATTTCTTTGCTTTCCCACTGTGTTTTGTGTTTGTAATTCATCTTGCATCAAATTCTGGATAGAAGTTGGAATTCATCTCACTTGTGAAGAGAAAACTGGGAATTGATTTTTTGTTTTTGGAATCTTATGTTCTTGCCCAATCTGTGCTGCAATCAATGTGAAATCCCTGAATGTGTTTTGCAATCTTCTGTTTCTTCTTGCAGATATCTGGGACATTTGTTGATGAAAACCAAGTTCGATCCATTGTAAATGAGATAAAACTGGTCATCACTGCCAGCTCCAGTCGAAAAAGAGAGAGAGCGGATAGAGCCAAAGCTGAAGACTTTGATGCGGAGGAGAGCGAGTTGATCAAGGAGGAAAATGAGCAAGAGGAGGATGTTTTTGACCAAGTCAGTATATATCACAATAACATGGACTGATTTCTTCTTCATAAACTTTGAAGTTCATGTTCCTGATTTCTTCTTCATATCTTCTTCATAAACTTTGAAGTTCATGTTCCTGATTTCTTCTTCATATCTTCTTCATAAACTTTGAAGTTCATGTTCCTTAGTTGTATAATTTCTGGTTTCAGGTCGGTGAGATCTTGGGAACTCTGATTAAAACATTCAAAGCCTCTTTCTTGCCTTTATTTGAGGAACTATCATCCTACCTAACTCCTATGTGGGTAAGTCTTCATCCACGATTACAAGTCTTTTCTGAGCTTTGTCGCCTTGAGGAATCTTATATTTACTATTATATTTTTTCATTGGTTTTTTCAATGAGAAGGTTGATTGTGTGTTAGTAACTCCTGATACTGGATTTTTTATTAGTTTCCGTGTTACCTATTTGATTTTTGTATATCATTAAGTTTTTATTGCTGTTGTACTTATTTTTTGTTTCAGTCATCTTAATGGATGATATGATACAGTATAACTTCTCTTTTGGTTTGTTTTGATGTGTTAATGTTGCCTGAAAGCTATAAAATTTTCGGTATCTGAGTTCTGTTTGAGCTCCTATCTTAAATGTGTTGTTTGCATTGCTCTTATACAAGGCTGTAACTGGTGTTAACATGGATTTGTTGGTTTAAATATTCATTTCCTACAACTATAGTTTAGAAAATATAGAAAGGTTAATATTCTGTAGATAATATTTTTGCATTCCATCCAGGGATTGGAATGGTGGTGTTTATTTGCAAATATGCCAGTTATGGTGGCCACTGTAGCTGTTTAATGGATGATAATGGGGTAGAGAAATGCTCTAATAAATTGGCTTTAGCTTTTTTGTTTTTTATGGTGTAAATTGCTGACTATTTACGTGTCTAAAACTAATTGGTACTAATTAGCATGCACACTGCATGATTTAAGGTGGCATGAACTTGTTGAAATCTGTGCATATAACTGATTTTGACATTTCCATTTCACATTAGCATACATTCTAAAGATAGTTGCTTTCTCTTGGTGTATGCTAAATTGTTTCCATCCTTATGAGCAATTTTTTTTTACCATAGAGCACCAAGGGTTGCAACCAATATTCAGAAATAGAATTTCTTATTTGTGAGAAAGAGTGGACAAGATCTTCAAGTAAAAAGTTCAATGCACCGAAAGCACAATTTTCATCCTTGTCCATTGATTGACAACAATGCTATGAATACTTTTGCTAGTTTTATTCGTGTTATTTGCCTTACATGTTTCATGAATGTAGGGCAAGGATAAGACTGCTGAAGAGAGAAGGATTGCAATTTGCATTTTTGATGATGTTGCAGAGCAGTGTCGTGAAGCAGCTCTTAAGTAAGCTTCTAGAGAACACATTCTTACGTACTAGTTTTCATTATCTAGAACTATTGTTTGATGCTACTGTTACAATGTGGATGGACAGATATTATGACACATATCTTCCTTTCTTACTGGAGGCATGCAACGATGAAAACCCAGATGTTCGGCAGGTCTGTGCTATTTATGCTCTGGTAGTTGTTTGACTCAATTTTGCAATATTCCCATCGAAGTTGTGTGTTTATTTTTCAGGCAGCTGTATATGGACTTGGTGTTTGTGCAGAATTTGGTGGGTCCATGTTTAAATCTTTAGTTGGAGGTAATTTTTGTCCGTGTCCTAAAGTAGTTGATTTTTTACTCTAGTGGGAGTAACAGCACTGATTATTTTTGTACTTGCAAGTAACATTTATTAGTTCTTTCCAGAGGCTCTATCAAGACTTAACGTTGTCATAAGGCATCCTAATGCTAAGCAACCAGACAATGTCATGGCATATGATAATGCTGTTTCTGCTTTAGGGAAAATTTGCCAG
Source organism: Populus euphratica (assembly GCF_000495115.2). Classification (NCBI taxonomy): domain Eukaryota; kingdom Viridiplantae; phylum Streptophyta; class Magnoliopsida; order Malpighiales; family Salicaceae; genus Populus; species Populus euphratica. Next base: position 342,236 of record NW_011500028.1, on the reverse strand, counting down.
TTTCATCGTGACAGTATTGATTCAGCTCAGGTATATGATCTCTGTCTGTCATTAAGTACATTGCATTGTTCAAGCCTATTCCCATCCTTTTATGCGTGATGAGCTTCTGAGGGTGCTGTATGCTTTCTAGTAGAAAGTGAAGGATAGTCTGCACCTGGAAATTGTTTTTCCAAAGAGAGCTCACTGAAAAATTTATGGCTGTATCTTGTAGGCATAGGGCTTGTTTTTATGAATTATTAAAAATAACTGTAGAGGTTTTCCATGATTTGATTTGCTACTGAGTTTGGTATTTCTTTCAGCACTCTGGTTGACACTTGTCTTGTTTGGCAGGTTGTTCCTGCATGGTTAAACTGTTTGCCAATAACAGGCGATTTGATTGAGGCAAAAGTTGTTCACGAACAACTTTGTTCAATGGTGGAGAGGTAAGGAGTAGCATCCCCCTCATTTCTTGTTTTGGTTTATCAAAACTTTAGTTTGCCTTGCTTTGACCAATTACCATCCATTAATAATGAACTTGTACCCATCATTCATTTACAGGTCAGACATTGAACTTTTGGGACCCAACAATCAGTATCTTCCTAAGATTGTTTCAGTATTTGCTGAGGTTAGTTTATAATTTATGCTTCCACCTGACTAACTTACAACTCGAATAGTTTTTATTACTCAAAAGCTGGATTTCTTAATGCTTGGTTGATCTGATCTAATAGTCAAGTTTTTTATCCAATTGACAAGCATTGTAATGAAGTGAAACAGTGACATGTTAGAACTCCCTCCCAACTTTGCTTCCAACTTAACTTGGGAACTGTATCCTTCCTGAACACCAGTGTCTGACATCAGGCATCATTGACTTTATGGTTATGTATTTTATTGCAATATAGATGTTTACCCTTTACCAACTCCTGATTACCTATATTGTCATTGATTCAAGTACATGCTAATTAGTAATTGATTCTCTCATCTGTCTCTATACCCCAAGTTAAGTCCCTCCCTTTACCCAGCATGCTCACACCTACAGCTGTGCTTGAGTTTGATATGAGCTTAACACATGCTTCATATTTTGGTTTATAATTTCCCTTTGATTTTAAAAGGAATTTGTATGGTTAGATAAGCATGATGGAAACTCAACACAGACACCTACAGCTGTGCTTGAATTTTATACGAACTCAACACATACATTAGATTTTGGTTTATAATTTCCCTTTGATTTTAAAAGGAATTTGTATGGTTAGATAAGCAATGATGGAAATGATCAAATACATCTTGTATGGTAGATGTGGGTTATGTTTGCAAATAGTTTTTCTCATGGAGGGAATGCTACTGTTCCTGTAGGTTTTATGTGGTAAGGATCTAGCAACTGAACAAACTCTAAGCCGAATGGTTAATCTGCTGAGACACCTTCAACAAACCCTACCACCAGCTACCTTGGCCTCAACCTTGTCACTGTTGCATCCGCAACAACAGCTGGCATTGCAATCCATCCTCTCAACATAGTCTCTTGGGCTGGAAGCGATGGCTCTGGGGAAGATGCAATCAAACCCCGGTCTGTTGTTGGAATATTATTCATTACCCATTCTTTTGATAAGATGGTATCGGTTCCCATCATTTGTTTTTGCATGGCGCTCTACAACCACCTGGCGTCAGTTTGATTGAGTGTGAAAGTCACTGCCATTGAATTTTTTTTTTTTTGGTAGAATGTGTACATGAGTTATAAGTAATATTTTATACTGCATCCATCAAGATCGAGTCAAGGAGGAAAAAGAAAAACAAAAGATTGTAGGTAATGTTTTTGTTTGCCTGTTTTCTTCTTTTTTTGTTGGTTGGTGCGTCCGTCCAGTCTGAGGGTTGTCAGTGAGGCAATTCGTGTCACAGTTTTGTCCCCCATCGTGATGCTATTTCTGGGTTTCATACAAATAACATCTGAGATTTTGATCAGTTGTCTGCACAGAAATTTTGAAATGGTGATTCTTTGATTATAATTGCAATATTGGATTTACTGTTTTAAGTTCTTTGAAGTCTTGATACTACACTCTACTCAATGAGATCTCGTGCTGGAAGACTGCTAAAGTAAGTTACAAGTAGATTTTACGCCCTTTTCTTCATTAGCTCATGATAGATACTGTGCATGGCCTCATAATTTAGCGAGCAGTGCCTCTTTGTTTGCCTTGTTTTTTTCTCTCGTGGATCACTTTTCTGAAAGCGGAAACTTCGTAACCTGGACTGTACTTTGTCTTTGTGGCAATCGGAAAGAAGAATTCTCATGTCTGCCCTCTTGTTTTTGTTTGGTCCTTGACAAAGTTACAAGTTACAAGTTATTATTATTATTATTATTATTCAAAAGAATTATTCAGTATGCCGAGAATTGTACTATTTGCTCTCATAAGAACATAGATTTATAATTTATTCTCAAAGGATGAAGTTGTTGTTCTGTGTATTTTATGTACATTAAAAATATTATATTGTCTCTGGGAGCACAAAAAATTAGCCTTCGGTTTAGGGGTTTTTGCGTTTTTTTAAGATTTATTTATATAGTTAAATAACGTTTGTGTCCTTTATGTTTGCAAAATATTGTTTTTTAAAAGAGAGACTGTCTTGTGCTGGCCCTTTGACTTTTAGGGAGGGAGGGTAGTTTTGAATTTGCATAATTGTTTTTTCATAATATTTGCATGTTCTTAAGGTCTTTTTGATAATTTACGTTATTATAATATTAAAAACCAAGAAAATAGGCATATGTGCACCACAGTGTAGGTGTGTTATTCTGGTAGCGTGTGGGGGCACATATGATGGTCAAAGAAGGTGGACGGCCTATTCACCTAACACAGAAGATGACGACGCATATTTTAAAATTTATTTGAGCACCGGTTAGATAGTCTTTTTCCTCCCTTGCTTTTTTCTCCTACGCATTGGTATACATGTAAAGTTTTATTTTGGGTTTTATTTTTATTTTTATTTTTTTTATTTCATTATTTTTTAATTTTATCCTTGAAAGTTTAATTTAATTTTATTTGATTTACAATTTTGGTCCTTATTTTCTTATTTTTTTATTTTTTTTGTTTTTCAATTTTGTCCATAATTAGTTTTTTAATTATTTTTATGTATTTTTTAGTTCTTATTATTTTAATTTTTTAATTTTTTTATGGTTTGAAATTTTTCTTAGTGGTTTTTTAATGTCTATCATTTAATTATTGACCTTTGAGCATGTTTTATTAAATATTATTTAAAAAAATACTTGTGTCAACCCGTGATGAGTTATCCTAAGTATGGATGGTAAAGTTAACCCGAGTTAGCTTGTATTTACTTACTAAGTTTTTTATTTAATTTTAGTATTTTCTTGTTGTAAGTGTTTTTTCATTGATTTTTATGAGTTTTTTTTTTAATTTCATCATTTTATATGAAATAATTTGCTCTTTTAATTTTTGTTATTTTTTCATCATTTTTTTATTTGGTTATTAAAATAATGGGTTGATAAAATTAACCAAGGTTAACTTTGGTTTTTTTTCAAATATTTTTTGTTGGACTTTGTTTTTTTGTTAGGTATTTTTTTTGAATTTTTTTAATCTCAATCTCATATCATAAATGGTAAGTTTATCAAGGGAGACAGAGTTCATTCAGGTTTACTTCTTCCACATTATATTTTTTTTTTTTTATCTTTAATGTTATGTTATTAGATCTGATTTTTTTATTTTTCTTTTTGTTGGCTGTTTTGGTCTTAAATTATGAATTGTATTTTAGTCAATTTAATTTGATTTATCTTGAATTATCATCAGAATATTATTTAGAAAGATTAAATACTGTCCACCAATAGTGTTTTCATAAAAGAGCAGTAATTTATCAAGTGTAGAAAGAAAGGAAGGGAGACAAAACTCTGCAGAGTGTATGGAGTCGCTCCCTACACAAAATTATTCCTTTTGTTTTGAGAATTAACAAACACAACTTTGAACCGTACTTGAATGCGACAATGGCTACTCTGCAAATTACAATCTTTTTGGCACTTTGCTGATGTTTTATTAGATTTTTTTTTTTTTGACTGCTTGTATGCATCAATTGTCAATAATAACCTTCACCAACATCCAAATGATACCATCAGACCTTTAACCATAAGCCATGCCTATAAAACTTGATTCGGTCTTCATCCTGAACTATTTAGATTATATGTTGGATAGTCAACCTATATTTAAAATCTTTTAAGAAGATCAAAATGTTATTTTGATTAAAAAATTTTAAAAAAAATCATATTGATTTTTATCAAGTTTTACCTTGAATTGAATGAGTTGTATATTAATCCAGGTTTTTCATCTAGTGAAGCTAGATTACTTTTATTTTTTTTCTCAGCTGACTAACCCTGATCAATTTAGATTTTATAACTATGCCTTTAACTAGTTCTCTAGTTTAGTTGACAACTCTGACAAGTTACAAGACTTGTCTTGAAACAAAAACATTCTTAAAACTAAGGTTTTATACTCTTCAAACTCGCTCTTGTAATAATTGTTCACACGACAGTTTCATCTTTACTTTTTAACCTTTTATTGAGCATCGCCAAACATTTATTGAAATAATTATTCACAAATTACCATAGCTATAGGGATTTCTAGCTATGGTAATTTGTGTTGGTTTTACAAGCGCAATCTATTCTAGGCTTAATGGAATAGTCTAATGATATCTAGCTATGTTGTGGGCTTGAAGGAAGGTGGGTGGTGGTCACTGCTGTCTTGTCTCTATGACTCCAGGTGGGCAAAGGAGTGGCAGCGCTTGCAATCACTGGTAAACCATTGCATTTCACGAGTTCCTGTTGTCACTTGTTTGTTTGATAATGCGAGTGAAGATTCCTCCGAGGAGAGGCAAAATCAGATGCCACCAAAATCTGGGATGGAAGGGCCCAGCCATACTCTTCTTTGAAGGCTAGGGCTCCAGGTGTCTTGCCTTGGTGCCTTGCACGATTCTTGCTTTGTTTTCTCGTTGACCAGCTGAAGGAGAGGACAGCAACTTGAAACTTAAACCAATAAGAAAATGCTGACTATTGTTTCTCAGGTGTTCTCCTCTAGATATGGCTTGCATGTCCCTAAGAGATGTGTTTACAAGTGGGTCTCAACTTCAACTTTGATCTCTGAGTCATGCTTAAAACAGAACAAATTCAATGGAAAATGCTGACAAGTAAAAAAGACGAGACACCCACTAAGATTAAACCACTCCTTTTCTCTTTATAAATCCACCCTCTCTCTAGTTTTTCTCACTCACTCCTCACCCAACACTTGCAAAATGGAATACCATGAATTCCAAAAGCAGCCAAGAGGAGTCTCACACAGCAAATTCAAGGACAGACGCTTAAGCAACACCTCCAAGAACAAGTTTGTTGGAGTTAGACAAAGGCCTTCAGGAAAATGGGTGGCAGAGATCAAAGACACCACACAGTCACAGAAGATCAGAATGTGGCTCGGGACCTTCGAGACAGCTGAAGAAGCTGCGCGAGCTTATGATGAAGCTGCCTGTCTTCTTCGTGGTTCGAATACTCGAACCAACTTTAACACTCATGTCCCCTCCAACTCTTCTGTTTCTATGAAAATTAGAAACCTTCTCAAACACAAAAAGAGTTTGAAACAGAACTCTTCTGCGACTTCCACCACAAAATCTACCATTAAAACCAGCACTATAGTTAGCAGTAAGAGTAGTTTCAATAGAAACATTAATAGTTTTCTACCTAATGATAGGAACATTGATAGTTTTTCGTCATCCATCGATAACCATGGTAGTTATTTTAATGGCATCAAACAAGAAAACCAAGTGTTTGATAATGCATATAGGCCAGACTTGAGTGGCTGCTGCATTGGAGGGCTTGAACAGGTTACATCCCAATTCCATCCCTCGTGCTCACTCCCGTCTGGGTTTGATCCTCAACTTCAATTTGTTCAAGAAGGAATGTGGCTGCCGAAGAATGTTGGTTTGTTGTCTGAAACATCGTCTGGTCCAGAGTTAGCCGAATTCGAACGCATGAAGGTGGAAAAGCAGATATCAGCATCATTATATGCCATGAATGGAGGGAATGAGTACTTCGAGAATGCTAATGATTCAAGTGATACTCTCTGGGATCTCCCTGCACTCTGCCAATTGTTCTGTTCTAGTTGATTCTCTCAATTTCATGAATGTAGGCAGCAGCTATGTTTTGATATCAAATATTATTTGAGTTTTGATTCATTCAACGATGAATGTTATCCTTTGTTATTACAAGGCATTGGCACAGCTTTTCATACAATTAGTGTCGTGCAGTTCTCACCATCATCTTCTCATTTCTCCCTACAATTTGTTCACACTAGGGCTTTAGGAAACCTAGGTTTGAGTCAGAGATTGGAAATTCTTTCAGCCTGCCTTGCCTGCTGTACATTTTGCTTTTCTATCAAGTCTAAACCTCGTAATGATTAAAATTCAAGTGCTTACATTCTTTTCCGATCAAGAGAGAGAGAGGAAAAAAAAAACCCTACTTGCACAACATAGCTAACACCTTACAGCTCGCTGTGGTTTTATCGAAGTTTGATGTGGCTGTCAGTTCTTCATATATTTGAGCACTTGTTCAATGCTTCCAGAACATCTAGCAAGACCCAATAAGCAAATTTATTCACTTAACATCCGCAATCACAGACGGCCTGTACTTTCACACCCTTCCTTTCGAAGGGATGTTGCAGTAGGCATGGACACTGGTGAAGTATACTTGTCAAATCTGGTCCTTGATTTGATCCGATTTAAGACACATGTTACTGAAACCACAATTAATTCAGGGTTTTTTTTATGAAACAACATGGTTTTAGACAGGGAAAAAAAAAAAAACCATTTCCTTAAATTAATTCATTCGCGTATCGTTTGGCTAATAAACCAGGTCGGAAATTAACTTAAGATGCGGTTATTTTAAAGTAATTTTTAAAAAAATTATTTTTTTATATTTATTTATTATTAGAAAAATTAATCAATAAAAAATATCTTTTTATCAAAATAAAATTTATTTTTATTTTCAAAAAAGTATTTTAGATAATTTATTTTAAAATTAAATTTTTTATTTGAAATAATTTATAGATTTACATTCTCATTCAACCTTTTAATTTCTAATTTTTTTTTATTATTTTAATAAATCTAAAATCCAATTCCATTCTCATTCAACCTTTTAATTTCTATTTTTTTTATTATTTTAATAAATCTAAAATAACAATTGATAAACTATTTTTCAACTCTTTTTCATAATATAACTAAATAATAAAAATTATTTTCCAACTTATTTTTAATAATATTATAAAATATCAAAAAATAATTTACATTTATAAAATTTATTTTAAAAAAAAAACTACTGTCCTACAAAGATTTAATTTAAAAAAAAACTACTTTTTCAAAAAAACTACTGTCCTACAAAGATTTAAAATATCACTGAATGATCAATGTGTGAACTGATTTGAAAGAAACCAACTAGGTAATTTGATCATGTCAATGTTCAAACTGATTCAAAAAAAGATCCACTAAGTTGATCTGCCAGACCCAATTTAGTAACTGCCTGGAAATGAACCTAGGATTTTATCAGATGCCAATTTGCTTGAAATGCGGCGGTACGAAAAGAATAGAGGAGGCAGAAATACGAGAAGGGAAACATGGAAATGATGAGAAACTTAATTCTGAAATATCAAACTGGAAACAATAAAATACACTTCAAATACGAAGACAGACATAGTCTTGACTATTTTACAGAAGAAGGATAGTGGTGCGACACATCACAAACATAACAACGGCAACGTAAGACGGGCGGGTTGGCGGCCGAACCCTCACACGCTTAACCAATTCCCAGATGAATTCTATTGCAAGTGGCAATAACTTATTGATAGTCATCACCTTCCTCTTCATCATCTACACCTTCAGCACCAACTTCCTCATAATCCTTCTCAAGGGCAGCCAGATCTTCACGAGCTTCTGAGAATTCCCCTTCTTCCATGCCTTCACCAACATACCAGTGGACAAAAGCCCTCTTGGAGTACATGAGATCAAATTTGTGGTCAATGCGAGAAAACACCTCGGCCACAGCTGTGTTGTTGCTGATCATGCATACAGCACGCTGAACCTTGGCAAGATCACCCCCAGGTACTACAGTAGGTGGCTGATAGTTGATCCCACATTTGAAGCCAGTTGGACACCTGCGGATTACAAGTAAAACAACATTTCAGATTAATGATAAGTTAAGCAGTGGGAAAATGTCAGCTTAAGATTTCATACTATCGGTCATTGAAAAATCAAAAATAGAAGTGGAAAATTCAAGACTATTAGTGAAAATGATGCTCGTGTATCTTTAACACGACCATTCCTTGTTTTCTTGTTTCCAGTTGAGTGTATTTTCTCACCAGTCAACAAACTGCACGGTCCTTTTGCTTTTGATGGTAGCCACAGCAGCATTGACATCCTTTGGAACAACATCTCCTCGGTACATCAAACAGCAGGCCATGTATTTCCCATGCCTAGGATCACACTTAGCCATCATGCTTGCAGGCTCAAAGACAGCATTTGTGATCTCTGGAATTGACAACTGCTCATGGTATGCCTTTTCAGCTGATATAACAGGGGCGTATGAAGAAAGCATGAAATGGATACGGGGATATGGCACAAGGTTGGTCTGAAACTCTGTAACATCCACGTTTATGGCTCCATCAAACCTTAATGAAGTTGTCAGGGATGATATGGTTTGAGATATCAATCGGTTCAGATTTGTGTATGTTGGCCTTTCAATATCCAAGGATCTTCGACAAATGTCATAAATAGCTTCATTGTCCAAGAGTACTGCCACATCTGTGTGCTCAAGAAGGGAATGAGTAGAGAGTACACTGTTGTAAGGCTCCACAACTGCTGTTGAGACCTGCAACCAAAGAGAGACACATTATAACCGAGTTCCATAAGAGTTACAACCTAGCAATTATTGGAATCATGCTTCCTGTGGCATTCCCTCATAATGTTCGAGAACAAGGAAGCCAAGCTTTTAGCTTCTTTAAACTATAAGTACCTGAGGAGAAGGATAAATGGTGAATCCAAGCTTTGACTTCTTGCCATAATCTACAGACAAGCGTTCTAACAGCAAAGACCCCAAACCAGAACCTGTTCCACCACCAACAGCACTAAACACTAAAAACCCTTGTAAGCCAGTGCAGTTATCAGCCAACTTCCTCACTCGATCAAGGCAGAGATCCACAATTTCCTTCCCAACTACAAACCACAACTACATCAGTTTAATCCCACAACAATTTACAAGGCAAAAGAGTTAATCACTTTACCTGTATAGTGTCCTCTAGCAAAATTATTAGCAGCATCTTCCTTTCCAGACATAAGCTGCTCAGGGTGGAAAAGTTGCCGATAGGTTCCAGTCCTAACTTCGTCAATAACAGTTGGTTCCAAGTCAACAAAAATAGCTCTAGGCACATGTTTTCCAGAGCTAGTCTCACTGAAGAAGGTATTGAATGCATCATGTGCAGCACCCGGTGAAGTGTCACTGCAAAAAGACATTAGGTTTTTTTGTTAGCACACCACACCACGACTCCAATCAAGACCACAAACAGGGAAAAAACACACACAACACTCTAAGTACAACTGTGGATGTCTAAAGATTCACCCATTCATCAAAAGACCATAGCTTTCAATGCACCTTCTTAAAGTGCCAAATCATCACAGATTCTTGATAAAAAATGGTTTATCTACAGATGATATGTGCAAAAAAGTTAGAATCAAAATCTATGAAGACCAACCATATAATTGTTCGACAAAAAAAGAAAGATGCTTGATCTGGTGATTTCAACACTCAAAATAAACAATCTTGATCCCATCAAAAAGCATACTTCAATACGCCATTACAAAAAAGCATATATATAAAAACTACCCCACTAAATTCTATTAGGATAAACATACAGAAAAAACAGCAAGAGATCAAGGAAAACAGAAACAAGAATAGAACAGTAAAGAAAGAGAGCGAAACACTATGCTGCTTGATCATCGATCACTAAAAAGCTTAAAACTTGATAAACAAAATTGAAAACCCAGAAAAGAAAAGATACCTAGGCATCATTCCATCAGGTTGGATGTCATGTTCAAGACAATAAAGCTCCCAACAAGCATTGCCGACTTGAATCCCCGCTTGTCCTATGTGAATGCTTATTATTTCTCTCATCTTTTTTCCTTGACTCTAAGCACTCACAGTCTCTTGTCTCTCTCTCTCTCTGTTCGGACACTCAAAGTCTCTCTAACTGTGTTTCTTTGACGTTGTTATAGATCGAGAGAAGGATGCAAGATTTTTTCCTGGATCTCAGTCTCTCTCTATCTCTATACAAAGTTGCCTTCTTGGGTAAACTATATTTCCACCTCTATAGATTCAGAACATTTCATTCCGGTTTACGTACTTTAAAAAACATGTCGATGATGTTAGTCTCATTGTTTCCAATATGTTTCAATGCAGTCCCTGAGTGCTAATGGAAATCAACAATAAGTCCACCTTTTGAATTTATTTTATGTGTTTCTTTTTGGATTTCAAGAAAAGAACGCTAAGCTTGCATTATGTACACAGAAAACAAGAACAAACTGTGGTTAATGTTGGAGAATCTTAGAAACAGGGTCAAGAATGAAACATTTTTGAATTTATAGGGACTACAATTATAGCCATCCACTTTTCTTTCTGTCTTTTTTTTTTTTTTTTTAAATTGGACAGCAAGATTTGAAGTGGACATAAATGAAAATCGATAGAAGATTTGGAATCCGATAAAAAAAATAAAAATGGTCCCCACCATTTGGCGCCAGCCTTCCTTGGGACCCACTTCAAACTTGCTGTCTTATTGACCGTGGATTTTGTTGGGATTAATGGAGAAAATGGTAGATAAGAGAAGTTCCCGGGGGTAATATTGGACATAGGTGGAAAATTGAGGACCACTTGGGAGGGGGGTGCCATGTGCTTTTGCAGATGTTGTGCGCTGCTGCATACAAATATCATATACAAATATTCATTGCTAAGATGTTTGTGACATATTTGTCTATTAATATAGTTTTTTTTTTAAATTGTGATTTTAGTTATTGTTTAAAGTTCATTTTTGTTTCAAAAAATATTAAAATAATAATTTTTTATTTTTAAAAAATTATTTTTCATATTATCACATCAAAACAATTTTAAAACATAAAAAATAATTTTAAATAAAATATTCAAATTTTAGAAAAATAAGAATCCAACACTGTATAAACCAGATCCAGTTACGAGGTGAATCCAAGATCTAGTTTTTCATACGAGATGGAGTAAAAAGAAAAACAATTCAAAGTTGATTTAAATCTAGTTTAATTTTGCACTTTTCAAATGAATATCATTTTAACTTATAAAATAATTTTAATTGATTTGAGTTAATTGGTGTATTTCATGACCTCCATTTTAATAACTCTATGCCGTTCCTCTTTATATATATATATATAGAAATCGGAGGGAAGATCCAATTATATGGAAAATACTTCATGCGGAGAGATCCTATATTGATGAACAGAGCATCTATTTTTTTATTTTTTTATTTTTCCATAGATGCATTTCAACCCATTTGAGTGGAAATGACATGCTATTTTAGTGACCTTACTGGTTTTAATGGCTGCTCACACATTATTTTGCGCGCGATGAAGATTAAATTTCTTCTTGATCAATCTTGGTCAGATGAGGTTTTCTTAAACAAAAACAGAGCCTGGGAATTCTGACCCAAAACTGCGGTGCCTTGCATGCAGCTGTTCTTCGTTACACAGAGAACACATTCGTTCTCTTAATTCCAATTACTATGGTATAGCAATAGCAGCAGCAAGTACATTGTACATCACGCAAGAAGGTTGTCGAAGGAGCCATGATGCATGATGATCACATGCAAATCTTGAGATGTAGCTTCGAAGTCCAGAGGTGGCTCTGCTTTCTTGCCGGGTGTTGGACCAGCAGAGTTGCTTACCACATTTCTTTATGCCTTTGCTAAGGTGGCCTTCACATGGCTACAATATTCCTTCAAACAGTCCCTTCAAAAATAGCCACCAGATGGAAATACATGCTTTTAAATTTGTTGTAAATGGAAATTAAATTGGTTTCGACCAGAAAATAAACCAAAAAAAGAAAAGAGAGAGAGCAGGGCATCAAGGTCCCATAAATTTGCTGGCATTAATTAACAACAAGTATATATATGCAGTGCAGTACATGGTGGATGAGGACAAACAGAACATGGACATGTATGTAATTTGTCCCCTCTTGTATCCATATATCATTTGTCCTCACTCTTCACTGTTTGGTTTTAATGATTCTCTTTCTGTATGTATAGATCGTGTTTCTTGTGGATACAGATAAAATATACCTCAAAAACCTCTTACATGCCGAAAAAAAACTAATTACATAAGTTATTTAAGATATAATATATTTTCTTTATTATACCATGGTATCACAGTCAGCCAAAGGTTTTTCTTTTTTTCCAATTCAACAAGCTTTTAATGTTTTTTTTTAATCTATTTCCAAGTTGACTTGATTTCAGCTTAAACTCACAATATTTTAAACTTAATTAACTATTAAATTTAATTTTTTTAGATTATTATTTCAACTTTATTGGTTATCAAATTCAGGTTTTTAGGATCTGGTATGTTTATGAAGTTTAAGTTACTTAAATCTAACATAGTTATTGAATTTATATAATTTTGGACTTGGTCGACTATCAAATTAAAAAATTTTAGATTTTGCATGTTTTTTAAATCCATGTTATTTTAAGTTTAACTAATTATTAAACTCAAGTTTTTTGAATTTAGTATGTTTATCAAACTTATATTGTCTTAGATTTAATTAACCGATAAATTAAAATTTTTTAGGTTTATAATATTTCTCAAACTCAGGCTATTTTAGACTTAATTAATTGTCAAGTCTAAATTTTTTAGTTTGATGTGTTTGTAACACCAACTTTATTTAGTTAAGACCTTTTCTATTTATAAAAATTTTAACAAAATGTTTTAACTCATCAACAATAATTCACTCGTTAATTCTCATTGTATTGGATTTTTTCACATTAGTTTAATTCTTTAGGATTTTAGTTTTGTAAAAAAAATTGTAATTTAGCATTGAGAAGGAATACAAAAAAAATATAACAACTAAGATAATTTAGAAAAAAATACTTAATAAAATATATACTTAACTCCCAATTTTCTTCTTGTTCTTGAATTTTTAACTCCGCATTACTATTTTTAATCTCATACCATACTTATTTATTATATTTAAAAGGGAGTATCCTTGAAAAAAAAAAGGAAAAGGAAAGTCAAGAAATAAAAGGTCTAATATGTGTTTAAACAATTAGAACTCATTTTAAAGCCCTGCTGAAATGCTATAAATACATTCAAGTTTCAACGAACAACAAGAAATTATCAAACACGTCTCATAAACTTGTCTGAACATGTCATTTGCATTTTTTATTAGATGCTAATTAAGATTTATGTGTTAATTAAGATTAATTTTCTCTCGAATTATCTTAACAAGACGCGTAATGATTTTGTTTTAATATTAACCTCAAGATTTGAGGCCGGAAAATTAAAATAAAAGAAGCAAACTCCTTTTAACTAAGAAACCAACTCGTAGACGTGAAAAATCTATCAGGAATGATCATTGAGAGCTTTATTAAAGAGCCCATTCCGCAGGGCAACAGGCTACTGGGACCATCGACAAAAACATTGTGATGCTTTTTTTCAAGCCCATTGGCCACATTCTTATGTGGGTGCTCACTGTTCACCAACTTTATGGCCCAGAGACAGGTCCGAGTGCCTGCCAAGTGCACTGTGATCCTGGCACAATTAATTATAGCGTCGAGAATTTAAAAAAAATAAATCTAAATCACAGTAACAATAAATTATGTTAATTTCAAAATATCCCTTATAAATTTTTATGTAATTCAATTTTAAAGAAATAATATTGCAGCAATCAACAGTATTTTAAAAAAATAAACTACAAAACTAAATTTTCAATCAACTCATTATAAAAAAAAAACTAATGAGGATAATTTGAAAAAACAATATGTAGAGAAATATTATAGCAAAAAAAAAATCATATGAAGAAATATTAAATCCACGGTGTTTTAAAAAACTAAAAAGTTAAATTCTCAATCAATTCAATATGAAAAAAATAAAATCAACAGAAATAATTATAAAAAAACATTAAAAAAACCATGCGGAGAAATATTATAAGTCCACGGTGTTTTAAAGGAAAAAATAAAAAAATTAAATTCTCAATTAACTTAATAGTAAAAAAAATCGATAAAAATAATTTTAAAACTAACTTAATAGTAAAAAAAATCAATAAAAATAATTTTAAAAATAAAATAAAAAATAAGACAATTTTTGAAGAAAAACATAAAAGAAAAAAATAAAAAAAAAAACACGAGGGAAAAACAAAAACTTAATTCTTAAACAACTCAATTTTAAAAAAATAAACTTTGACAAGAATAATTTTTAAAAACATGCATGGAAACAATGCAACAAAACAAAAATCATGTGGAGAAATATTATAACAATTTATATATTTTTTTAAAAAAATATAAAGCTTAATTATCAACTAGCTTGATATGAAAAAAAAATCAACAAAAATCATTTAACAAAATAAATCATAAAAAGAAAGAAAAAATCATGCGTGGAAATATTGTAACAATTTAGAATGTTTTAAAGAGAAAAATTACATAGCTAAATTTTTAACTAATTCAATATTTTAAAAATTTGGTAAAGATATTTTAAAAAAGAAGAAGAAGTCATTGTTGAAAAAAAACATGTAAAACAAGAAACAAAAAAAAAATAAAATAAAAATTACAATACTTTCCCCACATGTTTTAGAATATTATTAATGTTTCAAAGAAAAAAATTATATGACTAAAATTTTAATGAATTTAATATTAAAAAAAATAATAAATATATTTTTTAAAAAAACAAAAAAATTACATCGTATTTCCCACATGTTTTGACATTACTCACACATTTTAGATTATTGCTAATATATATATATATATATATATATATATATCAAACTAAGTAATATTGTCATACATACATGCATGTATGTATGTATTCATGTATGACGATATTAGGTTTGTTTGAGTAGCTAAACAGGAGATCCATCAAAATGAAAGAAATGTTGGGTGCTTTGGAACTTGTTTTTGTCCTTTCACGCATCGCAACAGCTCCTGCAGGGGCAGGCATGCAGCATGCCCCCGATTTTTATAACTCATGTATGTTCTTGGAGGAGAGCTCCATTAGCGCCTTTGCTTCCAAACATTTAAAAAAGCCCCTCGAGGTAAATGAATTTCTTAAGAATGTTCTGCTGTTTTCATACAAAATGACTCCTTTATTTATTTATTTATTTATTTATTTATTTATTTATTTATTTATTTATTTATTTATTTATTTATTTATTTATTTATTTATTTATTTATTTATTTATTTATTTATTTATTTATTTATTTATTTATTTATTTATTTATTTATTTATTTATTTATTTATTTATTTATTTATTTATTTATTTATTTATTTATTTATTTATTTATTTATTTATTTATTTATTTATTTATTTATTTATTTATTTATTTATTTATTTATTTATTTATTTATTTATTTATTTATTTATTTATTTATTTATTTATTTATTTATTTATTTATTTATTTATTTATTTATTTATTTTAAAAATCTCTAACGTGCAACTTCGAGTGTATTAGCTTGCACTCATGGGTGACTTCCTCTTTCATCTTCGAAGTAATTATACTTGGTATTAGCATCTGCCTGGTATTATAATATACAGTACTTTTTAAAAATATTTTTTAATTAAAAATATAAATGATTGATAAGAGATCGTGAGTATTTGTTATTAAACTCTATTAAGATTTGAGATTAACTCTATATTTAGATATAGATTAAATTGAATTAATTAATTTATTTATTTTTAAGAAATAAAAATAATATTGTTTTGAAAATATATTTAAAAATTAAATAAGAGTTAACTATCTCAAACTACATTAATCTAAAGTTGATTTTCTTTTACACCCAATTCCACATCATCCGATGAATCTCAAGGCAACCAATAACGGGTCCAACAAGGATGTATTCCAGTTTAACCATTTAGTTAGTTAAGTGGTAAAAATTTAGGATTAAGGAATTTGTTTATTTTATAATTTTAAATTTGAATTATTAATTGTTTATATAATAATTATTAAAAATTTATATAATTGTTAATTTTAAGATTTGTAAAATTAATTATGCTGTGGGGAAGCTAATCTAACATCTATATTAAAAAAAGAGCCGTATTCCAGCTATCAGTATATATACACTTTTCGATGTGTAATATTTAATTGAAAAATGGCAGTACAGTCACCGAACACAAAAATCCCCCTCTCGTGTCACACACGCGCCCAAAATAAAAGAAAGTAAATGGCTGCATGCGTAACGATATGACAAAAATACATCATAAAATCATATAATAATAGAAAAATGAAAGTGAAGGTTTTTCTGGTGAATATTCAAGATTGGTATACTGTGATTTTTAAAATAGGTTTATTTTTTATTTTTAAAATATATTAAAATACTTTTTAACTTCAATATCAGTATATAAAAACATTAAAAAAAAACACTGTAAAAAATATTTAATATTTTCTTATACTAAATGTATTTTTAAAAAACTTTCAAAACCATTTTTAAACGCACTCGCAAACACCTATTGGTGCTGTGTTAGCTGTGGTGTATTTATATCGCCTCTCTCACGTGTATATTCTCCCTCTCCCTCTCTCTCTCTCTCGTTGCTTCTCTCTGGCAAATCCCAGATTCCTGTCTACCCTGAGGCTTTTTTGAATCCAAAAAAGAGAGAAAGGAATGGGAGAGGTGAAGAAACCTCAATCACGTGGTGTATGGCCTACTGTCAAACCTTTTGTTAATGGTGGTGCCTCGGGTATGCTTGCCACCTGTGTTATCCAGCCTATTGATATGATTAAGGTACATAAATGTTTGTGTTTTCGGCTTTTGGAGATTTTCTGAGGCATGTTGTTTATCAATCTCTGGTTTTTGTATTATTTGTGAGGTAAAGTTTGAATCTTTTGAGCTAGAATGGGTCTTTTAGATCTGGGATTTGATGGGTTTTTAGAAATATCTTGTTTGCTTTTGTGTTGTTAAGTGGTTTATTGAGGTCTGTGTTTTGATGGGTTCTTGTTGTCTTGTTGTTTGGTGTAGGTGAGGATTCAATTGGGTCAAGGATCAGCTACTGAGGTGACGAAGACTATGTTAAAGAATGAGGGTTTTGGAGCTTTTTACAAGGTTCGATTCTGTTAACTTGTTGATTCTGGATTTGTAGTTGTGTGTAATGTTGATTTAGTTTCTGGTTTTAAAATCCGTGCCACGGTACGGAACTTTATTGCTGTTTAATTTGAAGTTCAGCATTAATCTCGCTGGGAAACAATTAAAGGTTGCCAATTTGAATGCCTTGGAAGGAGGTGTGGTTTGTGCTATTTTGATAGGACATTGATAAATTTGATCTAACCTGACCTTTAATTTTGAGATTAAAACAAATTTGTTAGATTCGATACTGGTCACTTATTTGTGTCTTAATTTAGGAGACCGCTACAGAAATGACATCAATGAGAAGCAGTTAACTTGACCAATGCAATTCTTAGTGTCTTTTGAATTCAAACGTGTTTTGTTGTTATTGAATATAAATACAGTGCGTGTTATGTGTGCACTGTATCTCATTACCATATTTAATGTCAACGATCAGGGGCTTTCTGCTGGACTACTGAGGCAAGCCACTTATACAACTGCCCGACTTGGAACGTTCAAGTGAGTGTTTGAAAATTTTTGTTATCAAACTATGATATGGTTTGCATCTTTTAACTTCTATTGTTATCAAGCTTTTGAATTCTGTTCTCTGTTTTTATTAGGATTTTGACCAGCAAAGCAATTGAAGCCAATGATGGGAAGCCCTTACCTCTATATCAGAAGGCATTGTGTGGGCTCACTGCTGGTGCTATTGGTGCAACTGTTGGCAGCCCAGCAGATTTAGCACTTATCCGTATGCAGGCTGATGCCACTTTACCAGCTGCTCAGCGCAGAAATTATTCAAATGCTTTCCATGCCCTCTTCCGCATTGTTTCCGATGAAGGGGTTTTGGCACTCTGGAAAGGTGCAGGCCCTACTGTTGTAAGAGCAATGGCATTGAACATGGGGATGCTTGCTTCTTATGATCAAAGTGTTGAATTTTGCAAGGATTCACTTGGTTTTGGTGAAATGTCTACCGTGCTAGGTAATATTCTTTGCATGCATGATTTTTGTACTTGTATTAATTAGTATGTTATTTTTATGTTTTTTATGGTGATTTTGTACATTGTCTCATTTAGTTAAAAATATTGTTATTTCATAACTATTCTGTTGAATTATTTATGTAATGAGATCCTTTTTCTAGTTATGCATGCATTCATTTTCGTAGCACGAGTATGGCATAAACAATCACCTGGTGTGCATATTACATAGATACAAGGGCAGAGCTAGGATTTTAGGTATGGAAGTGTCAAAATAAAATATATTAGAATATACTTGAAAATAATATAAACAAATAAGGGCTATAGAATAATAAATAATTCTTTTTTTTTTGGGTGGTGGTGGGGGGGGGGGGACAAAATGCATGTTTCTCAGGAAATAAGCCTTAAATTCAATATTTAAAATATATTAAAATTTTGTAACTAAAATTTAAACTCTGTCAGACTTTGGAGGTGCATGCCCCAGCTATGCTGTAGTTCAGGCCCTGCATTGGGTCAGTCAAAGCTTTGAAAAGTTGGTCTTATTCAAGCATGTTTTTTCCTTTTCGTTGTTAACATGTGGATTTTGTTTTCTGCTGTATAAGCAAGGCATGCTGATTGATTGAATTCTGACATTCCTAACACCATGTGGCAAAGATTTTGTCTTAACCATCAAGCATGATGTGTTACAATGATTAACAGCTTCTTTTATCCTCTCTATTCCTAGGTGCAAGACTAACAGCTTTTATCCTCTCTATTCCTAGGTGCAAGTACTGTTTCAGGATTTTTTGCTGCAGCTTGTAGTCTTCCATTTGATTATGTCAAAACTCAAATTCAGAAAATGCAACCTGATGCCCAAGGAAAGTATCCATACACTGGCTCCATGGATTGTGCCCTTAAGACACTCAAGTTAGGAGGACCATTCAAGTTTTACACTGGATTCCCTGTCTATTGTGTTAGAATTGCGCCTCATGTTATGGTACATCCCTCCCTCCCTCCCTCCTTCCATGTGTGCTTTTGTCTTTCTTTCAATGCATCTTGTCTGATTAGATACGGGTGTATTAGTTTAATGTTTTTAGATCTATGCATAGAGTTCTTATTGCTGAATGTTTGCATGTGCAGATGACCTGGATATTCCTTAACCAGATTCAAAAGCTGGAGAAATCTGTTGGGTTGTAGTTTTCCGCGGAGATGGGATTGGTGTCAAGTCAGGCACTCAAAATAATGGAATTTGGTTGAGTTGTAGCTTCTGTCTGTTTTTTGGCGGTTCACACCCTGTTAGACTCAAGTCAATTTTAAGTAGGATTTCTGAATTTTATGCCATATTAGCACCTTTTAGGGTGGGGAAGGATTTGGATTTTACACAAACCCCTTTTGAATTCAATAGAGTTCGGCAAGACGAAGTAAAATAAATTGTTTACTTGATAAACAAGTATTATGGATAAATTTTTATACCTTCCATGAAACATAAATCTCAGAATAAGATTGACCCCTGTCTGTGCTCTTAAGGTTTTCCATGCTGGTCTTGTATTTATTTTCACTCGGAATTTTCTTTCTTTATGGAGAGGGTAAGGGGTGTTTAAGGGTGGTGGTTAGAATCTACCAATTAGGAAGCATGCTGCTGTCACAAGCCATGATATGAATTGGGTGTGGATAAAGTTCTTGCTGCAATTTGGCATTATTCTTTTTGCCAGCTCTCCAAATTGGCAATGCCTTGGAGCTTTTTCACGTCTCTTTCACAGTTTCACTGTCGTTGTGAATCATGGAGTGCTGCCATTCAGTTACTGGATACTGGATAGCAGTCCCTTCCACAGTTTCACTGTTGTTGTAAACCATGGAGTGCTGCTTTCAGCAACTTAACTGGATTGCTACAAAAGAATGCTTTTAGGGTGAGGTTGAGGCTGCTCAGCATTGCACTGTTGATGGAGACTGAGTATGAAAGTAATGGCTTGTGGAGATGAAGATAGTTTAAAAAAAGATACAAGTTTTCTGATAAATGACAGTTACTTACCCGTACTTAAATTAAAATCTTAAAAAATCAGGAGCCAAATCAAGCCAAAGAGCAGTCACCATTACTGTAATGGCTTTTCTTAACCTAATGGAATATAATCACTTAACAATAATTAGTTATTTGGACATCTTCAAATTCATACTGGCAATGCAAACCCTTATCTATTTAAATTTAATTCACATAATTCTACTTATTATGATGATTTTAGAAAGATAAAGGTAATGTTATTGATATATTTTCAAAAAATATAATGAAATGAATTATACAAAATGCTATGGATCACCTCCAGAAAAAGGTTCTGTCATGCTTCCCTTAATTAATGGTATTTACCTTGTTTATCGTTAAATCCTTATTTTTTTTCCATTTTATTTATTAAAAAATAATTAATAATATTTACCAGATTATTTCCTTAATATATATATATATATTAATATTCTTCAATATCTCAATTTAAGCATGTCAATTTTCCTTAACTATGTTTAGATAATACCTATACATTATATTATATAGAAAAAAAATGAATGTTGCAGGTTAATCATCACAAATAAATTTATTAAACTATAATGAACATTGAATGACAAATATTTTAGATAACAAAAAGTGTAGAATATGTAAAATATCTTATTTGTGGTCAATGAGTTATAAGAAGATAAAAAAAGTAAGAATGATCAATCAGTAGCCTATCCTTTTCATGTATTTAAAAAAGAGAGAGACTATTTTAGATAATCAAAATATTTAAAAATAATTTATCTTCATATTTTTTTAAACATGATGTAGCACGGTAAATTAATCTAATAATTTGTCAACTTAGAACTTGATTTGAGTTGAGCTGAGTTTATAAGAGTTGATTTGATTAAATTTGATTGATTTATTTAAATTTTAAGTAAGATTTATCTTAATTGTTTTTAAAATTAAAGTAATTTTTTTTAAAATATTAAAACCACGTAATTTTAATATATTTAATCCTTAACCCCAGTCTTGGACCAGATCATAGCCCTGGGAGCCTAGCATTCACCTCCTTCATGAGCCTACCATTCACTCAACCATGAGTCACTGGCACCATTTTTGCAAACCATCTTGCAAAACACAGAAGTTCAAGTATTTATATCCAAAAATAGATAGTATTCACCTTCTTACTATTAGCAATTGTACAGAAGCTTCAGCAGACTCCAGCCGCAGTTCCACAGCAACAAGCAAAACCTACGCAGCAGCAGCAGCAGCATCAGGAGACATCACAGCCTCTTCATCCCCGCAATCTTGATCAACACCTATTACTCCGAGAACACAGCATGGAAAATATAAAATAAATTTAAATTATAAAATCATAAAAAATTTCAAATACATTAGAAAAAATTCATGCTTCAAATAAAAAATTATACATAATTCAAACACCTTAAAATATATATTTAGAAGAAAAATTCATATATAGTTTAAGTAACTAAATAAACAATTCAAATTTATACTATTTATATCAACTATTTTAATATTTAAAATAATAAAAAATAAAATACTATGACTCTAATTTTGGTCAAAGTGAAGTTCTAATTCTAATTCTTTATTCAAATAAAAAATATTTTCTAATCAAATACTTATAACCTTGGGCTTACATGGCATTATCAAATTATATTAATCATTATTGACTCTTCAAGAGAGAATGAGTCACCAATTTAAAAACTATCCCATCACAAAAACAAATGCTATATTATCAAAATAAAAGAAGATAGGCGGCAAGCAAAAGAATGAAACTGTGAGAAAAACATCCTTTGCTGCATAATCAGGTATAGGGATAGACAAACACACACATACTTAACCGTGATTGGCTTGTCTTTTATTCCTATTCATGTTCTGAAGAGGCTAAATTATGTAAAAATTGTTAACTTGGTGGTGAAATCACCACCATATTCATGTTCTGAAGGGGCTAAATTATGTGAAATCACCGTCATATTTTACCTGATTTTACTTGATTGTATCTAGATTTTATTTATTATTGAATTTTTTGAATAATTTGATATATTAAATTTATATTAACTAGTAAAATTATATAATTTTACGAGTTAAATTTTAATTTTAATAACTTTACCTATTTCACTAATATTCAAGATGATAGAGATAACACCCCTAATAACTATTTCAGAGAGTTTAATAACTATTTTATTTTAAAATAATAACTTATTATATATAAAAACTATAATTGCAGTTCAAGACTAATAAGCTTTCATAAATTAAAAATTCTATAAGTATTGAAGGATTTTTTATCCTATAGTTATGGAAAGTCAATAATTACTCATTTTATTTATATATAGAATATCATGCACAAACAATTTAATATTCTTATAAATAGTTAAATTAATCAAATCTTAATTTTTTTTTAATAGTTATGAATTCAAGTAAGTTAATTTGAACATTTAAAATTAATAAAAGTAAGAATAAAAATAAAAATGTAATTTGCTCACGGTTGTATCTTTTTATCATTGAAAAGCAGAACCAAAGTCTTTCCTCATCAACAGCAATTCTAATTTTTCTCTTTTACATAATGCTCACTTTGGAGCTACCTTAGGTGGATACTCTCTGCTTTCACTCCAATCTTTTTTTAAAAAGAGATTCTTTGTGAGAAGAGATTTTTTTTAAGAGAGAGACTAATCTTTTGTCTTAGAAATAAGGAGAGCCAGTCAATACCAAGTGGTTATTCAAG
This sequence comes from Populus euphratica, assembly GCF_000495115.2. Classification (NCBI taxonomy): domain Eukaryota; kingdom Viridiplantae; phylum Streptophyta; class Magnoliopsida; order Malpighiales; family Salicaceae; genus Populus; species Populus euphratica. The sequence goes on along the minus strand of NW_011500028.1, from coordinate 319,247 downwards.
TGAAAAGAATCAAGAAATGGGTTTTGTTTCGGAGAAGGAAGAAGAGAATCAGTCCCTATCCATGGGAAGAAATACCAAAGCTTCTTTAATGGGTGGTTCTTGGTGGTGGCAAAATGTGAAGCCATTTGTGAATGGTGGATCAGCAGCATTACTAACAGAACTACAGTTTCTCTTGGTGGATTCTGCTATCTATTACCTTGGAAGTTATGAAAAGGAATCTGCGGCAAAGGCCTTTAAGCAGCTGCCTCACCTTCAAAATTTCAAGGTTGGCCTGTGTTTTCCTTTTATTTATGCAAGTTTTCTCCTTTATATATATATATGTGTGTGTGTTTGTGTGTGTATGAAGGAAAAGAGAGGAAAAGAACTTCCTTTATGTAGAGTAGGCATATTGTTTAAAATTTATGGTTGGTTTCAGAGAGAGGAAGAGAAGCAAGGCTCTAACTTTACATTGAAAATCAGTGAATGTGTAGTAAGGCAAGCATATGTGTATTATTGAGTTGAGATTTTCGCTCTCATTTCTTGAGAAAAAAAAGTACATTAAGGAAAACCATTACCATTCTTCCATGGGGATCTTCTTTCTAGTTGGGATTTTCATTATTTAATTTGTGCTAATCATGTAGTCATTAATGGATTTGCTTTACATAGCAGGACCTATCCTAGATTTTATCATTTCATTTCTAGATTCACATATATCATGATAATGGAGTGTATGATATCTATACACATTGCTATGCTAGACCGGAAAGTTTTTCATCAGTTCTCTAGCGGTTGAACTAGGAATTTGATCTGGTTTTCCTCTGCAAACTTATTTCATAGTAACTTCGATCTTGTTCACTATATTCCATTGTTTAAGAGGAGGGTTTTTCCATCCAAAGCCCTTTACACATCATTGCTTTCTTTAATCAAAAGCGTTCATCAAAACGTCAAACTCTACCGTTTCCATTGGATTTATTAGCATTAGCTTGGATGAACATACAACAGCATTGATCTAACATTACTTCAAACTTACAGAAAAGGCAAGTTTACATTCCCTTGGAGCTACCATCGGTGCTATGACATTCGGATCATTCGAGCAAGTGACTAAGAGTCTTTGTTCCACGAGTACCAGTCTATGCAACCTGCAGGAAAATAAAATGATCAGTATTGGCTACATGACCACAATTCTTATCATAAATGTTTGTTGTGATTTGGTTGGTTAGAAAGGGTTTTTGAGAATATAAGCAAATAGATAAAATCATCAATTGCTTCTTTTCTCTCATATGTTTATCCATGGTGTTGAACTGGAACTTCCTGTTAACAGTGATGTCTTTGGTTTTACTAGGATTTTGACCAGAAAGGCCATTTCTGCCAATCATGGTATACCTCTAGGCATTCATCAGGAAGCCTGCATTTGCCGGAACTGTTGGAGCATGCGTGGCTGCTCCAATAGCTACAGCCTTCTATCATGCTGGGACTAAGATAGTACCAGGGGCAAAAAAGCTGACTTATGGGGATGTCTTCAGAGCTTAATCAAGGGCTTTCAGCATTATGGAAACATGGATTATTTTGGGATTTCACAGCATTTTAGGCAGGCATGCTCGCTCCATATAATCGAAGTTACCATTATTTTAAGGTTTCCCGTGGTTTTGGTGAATTTCAAACTCAAATGAGCAAGTTCTCTTCTTTCAGAAAGAATTTATTGTTTGTTTGTTTGATGACTAGGATTGGCTGTGTGCGTGTAAGATCATATAGCAAATTTCATCACACACACATTTGATATCTTTTGTTTCAGGTGCAGGTGCTGTTTCAGCATTTGCTGCCTCAGCCTGTTGTGTACCGGTCAAGAATGTTCGATCATATATGTAAGCTATGAGACCCAATGCTGATGGAAAGTCCCCGTTCACAAGCTCTCTGGTCTGTGCCCTGAAAGCCGTGAAAGCTAGAGGGCTTGTGGGACTCTACAAAAGATTTCCACTGTTTCTTTGCAGGAGTTTACCTGCTACCATGGTACTCCCTCTTTCTCTGCACAGAAGCTCATCCACACATTCATGTCCACATTTCAATTCCAAGAGTTGTTGGATGTATTTGTTCACATGGGAAGTCATCTTTTAATTTCTTCATTCGAACTTTGCCGATTGGGTTGGGCATGGCTGCAGATCACATGAATGATGTTAGAAGATATCCGGGACTTCGAGGAATTTGCTGTTGGGTATGCGATCAAAGTTCCACATTGGTTAGAAATGGGGAGGATGAAGGGTATATAAGGATAGACAAATATCTCCATTGAAATGAGGCCTTTTGGGTATAACCCAAGAGCAAATCCATGAGGGCTTAGGTCCAAAGTGGACAATATCATACCAATGTGGAGATATGTGGTGTCCGTAATCCTTACATTTGCTGGATTGTAGTAGCTCAAGAGTATCCAAGGAGGAGCTGCTCCCTTGATCCTACTCATAGTTTTAGTATTTGCAAGCAAGGTTTTGACTTGTCAAGAAAACCGTGTTGGCAGTAAAATTGTTCTAGTAGCTGAACGCACTATAAGGGTGATGGTGCCTAGGGCCAACATAAGATGGTTAACAATGAAGTTTTTCTTTTTAATCTCAACCAAACATTGTTTGAATGCTAACTAATTTACATGAAATATAATGACTCAAATCAGAACTTATGTGAACCAACTCTAACCGCCTCATGCCATGCCCAACCGAACCACGGAAATAGAACTACCTCCTCACTTTTTCATCCCCTCCTCCATCCATCCTTATTTCATACTGTGATTACAGTTTTCGGACCATGGCTAGCAGGCAGCTTCACAGGAAGGAAACATGTCAAAATTTATAACTTGATAAAAATAGAATTCTTATATGCTAAAAAGAAAAATCTAATATAAAATAATAGAAGCTGCATTGCATAAAGATTAGAATTCACATTGATGTCCATATGAAGCTCTTCTATCTTCGTGATAAGCCACTAGCAAGCTCCATCCATCTTCTTACTTTTTGACAAATATACTTATATTTCATAAAGGCAACAGAGAACTGTGCAGCTCATACATTTGTCCACAATCCAGTCTGACAAACACTATATCCTGCAGAAGCTTCGTCCTGCCTTCGAGTCTTCGACTGCACATATGACAGTTAAAATAGTCGACTTGGTGTTAGTTTTGGAAAAATAAACACTAAACTGCAAAATGTAAAATGATATGTCGATAGAGTAGAGAAAACTATTGGAAAGATAAACACTAAGCACATGCTAAAAATGGTTGGATGGCTATAGATTTTGTGTTTGATAAGTATATATTTTGTTCACATATAATAAAAGCTAATAAGATATTGGTTTTAAGTGTTTAATTGATAGCTTCTAATAAGTTATTTACCATCCACAAAGTTTAAAAATTTACAAATAAATTCAACAATAAAATAAAAGCTAAGAACTAGTGCAACCGATCATCATCATATTCTCAACAATTTAGCTGCCTTCCAAAAAACTTTAATTAAAGCATCCCTTTATCTCAAGAAATACAGAAGATTGGAGGTTTGAAAACACAGAGTTTCCGCCTGTGGAAACTACTTCTTTTTCTCTTTTTTATTCCTCAAAAATCACATTGACTTTATGTATCAACTAGTTGCCATATCCGCATGGTACTGCGTGATCATTATACATTGTTATAGATTTATAGAAAAAATCATAAAAATATATTTTTAAAAAATTATATGGAGATAACTATTACAATTCACAATATTTTTAAGAAAAATTATAATATAAAATTAAATTTTTAACTAGTTTAATATTAAAAAAATAGATAGATAATTTTTAAAAAATCATAAAAAACAAAAGAAAAAAAATCATGTAAAGAAACACTGCATTAATCTATAATATTTTGTAAAGAAATATACAATTATAATTTTCAACCAGTTCAAAATTAAAAAAATAAAATCAATAAAAATAATTTTGAAAAAAATCATAAAAAACAAAGGAAAAAAAATCTATGTAGAAAAACATTGTAGCAATTTATAGTATTTCATGAGAAAATCTACGGTTATAATTTTTAACTAACTCAATATTAAACGGTTATAATTTTCAACTAACTCAATATTAAAAATAATAAAATCAATAAAAATAATTTTTAAAAAATAGTAACAAAAAAATCATGTGAGAAAATACTTTAGCAATCAACGGTGTTTTTAAAAAAAAAAACTACAAAGCTAAATTTTCAACCAACTTAGTATGAAAAAAATTAATTAGACAAAATTAATTTTTAAAAAATCAATAAAAAAACATGTGGGAAATATTGTAGCGAGAAAAAAAATCATGTGAAGAAATACTATAGCAATCCATAATATTTTTTTTTAAAAAAACTATAAAGCTAAATTATTAACCAATTCAATATGACAAAAACTAAAATTGACAATGACAATTTAAAAAAAAAAAAAAAGAAAAACCATATGACACCGTATCAATCAATAGTGTTTTAAATAAAGAACTGTAAAGCTAAATTTTCAACCAACTCAATATTAAAAAAATAAATTTCAACAAAAACAATTCTGAAAAAAATACAAAAAGAAATCAATTTTAGAAAAAAAGCAAAAAGAAAAAAGAAAAAAAAATTAAAGCTAAATTCTCAACCAACTTAATATATTAAAAAAATAAATTCAATAAAAAAATTTAAAAAAAACATGTAGAAAAATATTGTAACAATATACAATATGTTTTTTTTTTTTATAAAAAAACTACAAAAATAAATCATCAAGCAGCTTAATATAAAGAAAATTCAAAAATGATTATTTTGGATAAAAACCATAAAATGTTTTTATAAAAAAATATTTTAGTGATTCATAATTTTTTTTAAATAACAGAGCTAAATTCCCAACTAGTTTAATATTAAAAAAATAAGTAAAAATAATTTTGATAAAAATATATAATTTTTTTTAAAAAGTACATCATGGGAAAAAGACATGTAAAAAAAACAATAATATTAATATAACAAAAATAAAAAACATGGGAAAAACTACAATATTTTTTTTAAAGTATTATTAAATAAACAAAAATATTATTACAACGAAAATAAAAAGCATGAGAAAACTACTCTATTTTCACCACACCATTTAGATTATTGTTATAACGACTGTCCTGTCCTGCTATTTTACATTTCCTCTTGTTGCCTTGTTAAATGACCAGTCAAAGCTTACGGGCATGGCAGCTTTTGTACCTTGCTTTGGTGGCGCAATAAAGTTTTATACACAGATGAAAGCCCACATCTTGGATGGAAGTGAAATTTTTTTTTTTCTAAGAATAAAGGCTTGCTTTAAGGTTAGTTTTGTGTCGTTTATTTATTTATTTTTATAAGAATCAAAGCTTGCTTTAAGGTTAGTTTTGTGTCGTTAGTATATGAAAATGAAAACAAAGCGTGTATTCATGTTTGTTTGGTTAGTGTCCAGCGATAAAAATAATATATACATAAAAAATAAAAACAGATATCTATATCTATTATTATTATTATTATTTTTGTCTCGAGACAATTTGAATCCTTTAAGTAATGTTTCCTTGGTCTCGAGTACTCATATAATTTTATGCAAATATAAATTACATACACACTCAAGGTAAATAAGCTACCTAACCACTTTATGCTAGCAGAAGCTACACAGATTGGTAATGGTAGAGGGCAGGTGAAGTTTCTTGCAGATTAAAATGAAATAAGCTAGAAGGGTACCAAATTGCAATCACTACTTCACTTACTTTTCCAAAACACATCATGATGACAATCACACCATTTCACGTCTGCTTCAACAATTTGATTTCATTTATAGCGGAATAAAATCAAATTTAGCCTTGGATCTAGCAGCAATGGTGCAGCATTTGGTTTTTTGTCATTTTACTATAAAACAACCAGTTAATAAGAAAATAGTAATCTGTCCAAGAATTTTGGAGATTAGGTCTGACATTAAAAGGAAAATGCTTCAATACAATGTTGAAGTACTCTTGTTGAAACAAAATTTCTAGACTGATGGTAGGTGTCGAGGGCTCTAAAAGCTAGTCCTACATTTTCCAATTCTGCATGCAAAACATATCCTCTTGTTTAGGAAAGAAGTTGAAAAGAATACCATATGCCCCATAATTTCTAAAGAGAACCTCGTGCTCTAGTGAAAAGTACCCAAAAAAAGCATGCATCGATAGAAAAGAACCAAGCAGAACGGTATGCAGTAAGCTGCAGTGCCTGGCTCCAATGCAAAATAAAGGATTTTGTATTTTCAATTTTCTCCTCTGGAAAGTAGCCCTGGGCTAAGGTTATTTGTTGGCCCTGAGTAAAAGAACAAAACAAATCAACAAAGCAACAAAATGATACTAATAACAATCGTTTACAAATCGTTTACAAATTATGAAAGGGCAAGCATGTTTATCTGTACATTATTATTGGGTGTGTGTAAAAGAAACGAGAAAACTTAAAAGGCCTTAGACATGCCAAGTAATTAAAAGAAACAAAGACCAGAACTAGCAATTCCCAAATTTGAAAGAGATATAATCTAATTTACCTGGTAACAAACGAGCCATCTTCAGTATTGACAACAACTGCTTCTCCAGTCTCAATGTATGTAGGTACCTGATGTTTCAGAAGATAGATAAGATAATAATGAAGCTTTTAAAAGTTCGTACCAAACCTATTGTGGCTGTTTACGAATCGACACTTAAGTGTATTCAAAGACTCAAGATATACACACACGAGATCCAGTGCACCCTTAAACTTCAAAATAAATCCAAAGTACATTTTCCTTCTTGATAATCCAAAATATAAATCAATTAACAAGCAAGCACTTCTATCCGAATGGCTACATTAATTCAAAATTTTATAGCCTTAAGCATCCATTTTACTCGATAAATGTTTGCACCTAAACCAGTATCTGTTTAGATACACTCTAACCCTTAATTGCAGTTTTCTACTTGCTCATACACACACACGAGATCCAGTGCCCCTTAATTGCAGTTTTCTACTTGCTCATAGTACAGAATTAGTTTACAATAACTTGAACCAGGAAAAAAAGTCTTACTTGAATAATGAGACCATTGTCCAGCACAGCCTTTTTGTACCTACATCAAAGGGGGAAGTGTTGACGACAGGGTTTACAGTGACAAGCGTACAAATAATCAAGTAGGTGAAAAGCTTTTTATGAAACATAATACATGAATATGAAGTTCAGTTATCAATCACATAAATTATTTTTTAATTGAATTCTGGTGTGCAGTCATAATTAATTATGAAGAGATATAAGATAGGGAGAAAACTGATCTTGGAAAACACATGAACTGCAGAAAGCTGAAATGCCAAATTAATTCATACAATCTATAGTGCTAGTGGCTACCCAATTGGCAGGCTACATTTATGTGGGATAAGTACCTCATTACCATTATGAACAGCATTCACTAATCACTTAAATATATTGCCAATTACAACTTGTAAAAACCACTACATGAATAGATCCGGGCCTATTTGTGAGTAACTTAAACCAAAATGATGACCAAACTACAGACTGAAGAAAAGGAAGAGCAAGGTTTTATAATTGTTATCCACCATGAAATATGTCATGTGGCCAGAATTATCTATCTGCTTCATGAAAGATATCCCCAAAGGGTAAATTAGTTCTTGCATTTTGCCTTACTATACTTGAAGCAAGTATACTTCATTGGAGTGGGAACAAATCAATAATAAAAAATTCAAACATGTAAGATGGCAATCAAAAGCATGTAAAAGCCACACAAGTAAGATCAGGCACATGACAAGAACTTTTGAGAACACACGAATGAGTATCTGGCAAGTTGTGGAGCAAACCGAGGTGTAGCTGCATGATCTTGTGTCTCCTTAATAACACATGTTACTTGTTTTGGAATTGATCCAGACAAAGGTCTTCCATCAAATAACTGCATTTTAACTTTCATTTCCTCTGTTCATCATGAAATTTTGTAATAGTTAGAAAGAAAGTTAACCAAGCAATTCCTTAATAGTCAAGTAGATTATGAATTGCAGCATTTGATGATGAGCAGTGCAATTAAGAAAAGTCAAGATTTTCCCGTAGGAGCAACATTAAAAGAATGAAGCAGAAATGACAGTTAACGGCATCCATAAACATCATCTTTAAGAGTTACAAGAAGCAGAAAGTCCCTCAAAACCTTAGACAAAGTGCATGAGAAAGTAAGGAAAATCATAGAAGATCTGCGCATATAACAACAGTGGAAATCTTAAAAAAGGCAGGATGCTTTTTGAAATATCAAATTTGGAATTTTACCAACCTTTTAGATATGCAGCAGCTTGGCCAAACAAGATCAGCGGCACTTCGAGTTGCTCAAATTTCTCAAGGCTAACATTATAAAAACAGACATCATTTTGAAATTTATAATAGATACATATCCATGACTAAAACAAAAGATATTTCAAAAGAAAAGAATAGCCTGTCTTGGGAGCAGGGAGAAGTGATGATATTACTTACTCCATTAGATATACTGATTCATGTTCTGTGTACAAACATGTGAAAGACCTCTCCTCAACAAAAACCCCTAAAGCAAGTTAAATAGGATTAATCTAGATTTCAATATATGAATAACACCTTGAAATGGAAAACTGTTGAATAAACTTTTGACCTTTCAAAATAAAATGATTCCATATGATTTTATGCTTACAGAAAAAAAAAAAGCCTACATTAACAATACATTTGAAGAATAAATTGACGTGTCATACAGTTATGAAATACAAATGAGAAAACACCAAGTCTATGTGTTCAAGTTTCATTCAAAGCTGATACTTTTCCCAGAATATCCATGAGGTTATTTCAACTGCCATCACTGTTCTAGGGTGTTAAACATTAATTTCTGAACTTGCAACCCCTAAAATAGCTGAAGCAAACAATGCCTGATATAGATCACCAACCCGCTACTAACAATTTAGGTAGGAAGGGAAAAAAAAAGAAATTTGCCATCCAAAACAACCAAGATTTTGACTACATAAAATCTAACAAAATAGGGATCAAGAATTTAAAGTTGATAACATACTTTCAACAGCCTCCTCTGCACCAAAGCGAAAGGTTTGCTTGTTTCCACTGTCAACATCTCGAAGCTCCAACTATGGCAAAAATACCAAATAAAAAACAAATGCAATTGGTTCAGACAATTCAACCAAGATAAGGTCAGCTATGTCAGAGAATGACAATGCCTTTTATTTGCAATCCAATTATTTCACATTCACAAATATGAACAAATAAATTCAAATGACAATTAGTTATTTAACAATATAGTCGCTAGGTGCAAAAGAATAATCGCCAACAAAGCCAGCCACTCCGTAAGTCAGATAGACCAAAAATAAGCAACAATTCGCTGGCATAACTATCATAGAAATGTATCTTATCACTGCAAGGGTGATACAATAGCATGCAAATAACACTAAACAATGTTTAAATTCCCGTCAACAAATTTAAACACGTAGTAAACATCAAATATAGAACATTTAAAGGTTTTAGCTGTCGAATAAACCCATTAAATCCATGAACCAAACGTTCAAACTCAACTCCATGCTATAGCGTGAATCCGACAAAATACCACCTTTACTAAACCCTAAAACAATCCAAAAAGCAGATATGCAAAAGCAGCACTCACTATTTACAGTCACTTCGCACATTATCAAACAATGAAAAAATTTATGATAATTGAAGTTAAAAATTATATATAAAAAAACAATAATAACACCGTCAAAATCGCTCCTCCTCTTCCTCGCTGTTTATGCTCCGCATCCACCACCTACATTAATCAATTTCCATTATCATAAACTCCAATTCAACTCACACATTAATCCATTATAATAAACATATTAAACTTTAATTACCTCGAAAATTCTTCCTGATATGTATTCACCAGATTTACAGTAACAAAGGCAAAACCTTTAGCAAGTCACATCCAAAAACAACAATCCAAAAAAAAAAAAATCATATAATAACCACAAAACTTACCGGATTTTTCAATTACATTTCCAGGTCTTAACTGCAATACAAAATCAAGTTTTTATTTTTCTTATATTATCTCATAATCACTAATAATTTCAATTTAAATATAAAAAGACTGAAGCTTTACATGAATAGCATTAACTTTAACGCCGCGATGTTGGATTGCGAACCAAGGCCTGGCGTAAACATTGCCGTTGGTGGTGATGGCAGCACCGTGGCAGTCAGGTGAGAATAGAGTGAGGGTAGCGAAAGTTCTAGAAGAAGTAAGAGAGGAGTAGGAGTAGGAGGAGGAAGAGAAGACAAGAGTGCGAGAGAGTCTCTTGCTAAGTTGCAGTAAAGCTCGCATCTTTTTTGTTTTTCTCTGATCTTTTAAGCTCTCTAGATACTTGTGTTCGTTTTTCGAAACTGAAAGCTGATGATGGACTTTGATTGCTGCCAGGAAGGCAAAGGAAAAAAATGTGAAATCCCAAGTAAGCAATCCTTAATGTATTACCCAAGTTTCATTTTGGTCCTAAATAAAAAATATTATAACTTGATGTAAGAAAAAGTAATCGACAAATAAAAGTGGAAGGGCGAGGACCGTGATGCAACAGGCAAGGCAATGGTGAAGTACTTGATCATTGATAAATGATAATGCCTAAATTGCAAGAATTGATAGTAAGTTACTTGATTGATACATTAGTGATAATGGTAGGACTGGTGTGTATTTAGTCCCTGAAAACCGTCATAAGAAAACATAGTCAGCATCTCCTCGTGAGAGAGTCCCAACAGTGGTTTCGCCCAGAGAGTACACACCTGGCTTGCTGGCTTTGGCTGGGCCTGGACAGGAATCCAACCTCTTCAAAAACTTCCATAAAAGCTTCAATTTTTATTTATTTACTGAATTATTAATATTAATTAATTATCTCGTCAGCTTCAGCTTCAGCTTCTTCTTCTTCTTCCTCCTCCTCTTCTTCTTCCTCCTTACAGGGTAAGCCAACCAAATCTCTCTACCTCTCATTCCTCTTTTTTATTTCTGTTTGGTGATTTACGTAGACAAGTCAAACTCCCTTACGTTTCTTTCTTCTGAATCTGTCAATTAGGGTTTTTCCTTTTCAAATTTCACTAAACGGCGTCGATTTGTGCGAATAGTTATAGCTATCGATATCAAGCACTTCACTGCTTAAGTGTTGCTCTTTGATTTCTTGCATGAAGATATATGCGCTTGCTTTGTAGCGTAAAGCTTTTTAATTTTTATTTCTTGGGAGCTTTAGCAGGTTGAAGAAAGAGAAAAGATGTGGACTAATGTATTCAAAATTGTATGTATTTTTCTTTTCTTTTTTACTTCAGTTCTGTTACTATTTATTTATTTATTATTGAATACTTTATTGTCTAGTCGTAGTTAGCTAATGAATTCTTTGTTATTATAGTGGTATAAACATTGTTGGTGATGCGGGTGTTCGGAATTTATGCGAGGATGAGTGATTGAATTTGAAGTTTGTTTAGGGAAATGCTGGGGTTGATGTTATTGAAGATTTATGTGTGTTAGTTTATGTATTGGACTTTCGACTTTGATTGTTTGCTGTAGGTTGATTTTTTTTTTATGGTTTTAAGCGTATAGTATGATCAGATTGAGGATTTAAAGTTTCCGACAGAACTAACTGAAAAGTCATGTGGCATTGTATTTAATACGTGATTTGTGTTGGTTGTAGCGTATTATTCTCTTAGTTTAAAGGGAAACTGCTTTGCATGAAAGGATTGCTAAATATGAAGTTGGCTATTAAGATCGTGGTGGTGTTTGGTTAACAGGTGTTAGGTTTTGTGGCGGATGTTAAATTTTTCTGGTTTAGCGGTTTAGGAAGGTAGAATTATGTTCTTCAGGATGTGATTTTTTTTCTGGTTAGTGATCAAGAGGGATTTTGTTAAGAGAAAAAATTTTGATGCAAGGTGGAAAATGAGGCATCCTTTTGGAGATTAAAAAATGTAACAATGTAAAACAAGAATTGGATGTCCACCAAAGATACTCCTGTAATGATGCACAAGGCGCAGTGCTAAAGTGATGCCAACCAAACCTCTTTATCTATAGGTAAGCGCTGGTACTGAAAGATCCAAAATTAAACTCCATTCAAATATGCTAAACCTTTGCACATATCAAGCAATTCCAAAGTATCTTACTTCCCTCCACTCTCTCAAAATCCTCTTCATGCATTAATAACAACTCTTCTCGGTTAGTGGGACAAACTTAATGCTTTTTGGAGATGAAAAATACCCTACCTAGCTATTCTACAGCTTCATGCCACAGAGTAGTGCAAGAGAATAGATTCTCCGTTTTCACTTCTGCTCTTAAATTTGCATCGATTCTTTTATGGAAGGCTTATTTTCCCTAAATGGTAGTAAAATATCAGAAAATCTTGGCACATGTTTGGCTAACTATTTTAAAGTGGCTTTTTTGTTCTTATTGGTTTCGATCTTTGTTATTGCTTTTCTTTTTAGCTCTGGTCACATTTTCTCTTACATATAATGTTCTTAGTAATATAAGATTTTTATTCTGCCTGAATGCCTGATGAAGTTTCCCACAGAATTTGAGTTCCATAATATAACACCTTGAACTGAATATTTAGTTTTTATGCATGTCATCTTTGAGTCTTTTATTAATATCTATCATACTTTTGCTCCATTTCTCTTTTTTTTTTTTAACTTTATCAACCATTTCTACAGGGTGGTTTTCATCATATATCTTGGTTCCAGTTTCTCCCAAATGAATCTGATTTGAACTCTTTACCTGATAAGAGGCAAGAATCATTTGCATCCCTTATCATTGCCTGTGATTTGAACTCAAGGCCATCTAAAATATTGGGAATCGTACTCCCAGTTATGTGCTTAAAAATCACCAATAGATTTTTTTTTATGGTTGGACAGTGTGAAGGTAGAGCAGAAAGATGTTCCTACATGTCTCGTGATTTTGGCTCATTTGCAGTTGCAGAAAGAGGGACTTCTAAGCACTTGGACCAATTCCTTTGTTGGACCTTGGGATCCATCACAAGGTCTACATAATCCTGGTAAGAATTACAATCTGTGGTCATCCACCAACCACGTGGTCCTATCTCCCATGTAGGAAGGAGAAGAACAAATAAATGAATCTGATCATGCATGGTTTATGCTGTGTTCGAGTTCTGACCATGTTGACTACATAACTGTTTAACAGATGAGAAAATAAAGCTCTGGCTTTTTCTTCCTGGACGTTATTCATCTGTTATTGATAAGGCTCAAGCTGCAGTGTCTAGATTAAGAGGTAAATGTTCCTTTTATTTTTTTTCTGAAATTCATATTTTCCATTCCTTTTATTTTTTTCTGAAATTCATATTTTATGATTCTGGTAGACTATGAATGTCTGCCATGTTCTTTACCCAATCCAATTGTACTTTCTCCATCTTTGTTTTTCGCTTTTTGCAACATTTTTATGGAATTTGCACTAATGATGTATAATTAAATCATTAAATGTCTTATTCCAATGTATCTTTCTTTTGTAGTTGTTGCATCTGGAATTTGGGTGGCTCCTGGGGACTCTGAAGAGGTTGCAGCAGCCCTTTCTCAATCTTTGAGGAATTACATAGAGAGGTAAACTTATCCTACTTTTCCCATTCATCATATTTTCTCTTTGAATTATTTTAACTAAAATTATTGATATTTACAGAGCATTGGCCAGGCATTCATACATGCGTTTTGGAGATGTGTTTTTAAAGTACCATCCATCTCAAAGTGAAGGACTTTCGAGGTCGAACATAATTATTTCTTGATTACTTGTAATAATATTATGATGTTGATGATTTTCATCACCAAAATCATGATATCAAACAATTTAATGATTTTATGGCTTCTGCATTCTTTTGGTCATTGATGTTTCTGTTTCCTAATAGTCATTCATTTTCAATCCAGTTCTTGACCAAGTAAAAAGCTGTAATATTGTGTTACACAGTCAAAACTTATGTTTCTTTTTTATAACATAATTTGCTTGTATTCAGTAGTTTTTTCTTTGGTGGGTGTTTTGCAGTAAAGGACAGCCCACAGTTGAGTTCATCTTCTCTGCCTCTGAAGAGACGATCTTTGTGCACGTGATAATATCTGCAAAGTTGGTGGAATTTCATAGTTTGTTTCTAATGCATCAATAACTTTCCCTAATGTACACGTTTAAATAACCTGTCTTTATTTGTTTTCAGGCATATCCGAGCACTTTCTAATGGTTGTGATTATTGCATCAATAACTTTCCCTAATGTACGCGTTTAAATAACCTGTCTTTATTTTTTTTCAGGCATATCCGAGCACTTTCTAATGGTGATGTGGAAAGAGTGTTAAAACATTCTTCTACAAATTCCAGTTATAGGCTTCCAGGTTGGTGAATGTTACATGTTGGGATTTCTTAGGAATGATCTCATCACATATTTTACAAGAATATTATGACTTCTTTATAGTGATTACAGAACCGAATTCCCCTCCCCCCTCTATTGTTTAGGATTTGAGCTTTAAGCAGCATTTTTTCCGCATTATGATGTTGTCTCTTCGAATTTACCCTTGTTTCAGGGATACACTTGAGGATTTTGCAAGTTAACACGAGTATAATAACATAAGAAACACCTCCATCTAGTTGAGTTTGTCATTCTTGAATCATAGCTTCTGGATGGTGTCAGAATCTGGACATCTATGAAAAAGAGTGTCTTAACATGTGGATGTGTTTTGAGAAACATAAAAGAAAAAATGTTGTCTGAGTTTGAACTTGAATGACTATTTATGATAGTTATAAGACAAAGTTATCACTGCAAGAAAATGTAAATAAAAATAAGGTGCAATCGACTCTGAGTCAAGCTGATATCACTTTTCATTGTAGAGTGTAGAGAAGGTAGTTTGTTGATGCATGAGCATATTGGTACGTTGGATGCCCATTCTAAGGTTTTAGCATTTTCAGCATTCAAGCAAACTTTGTTCTTTGTATTCGGGTTGTGCCACATGGTCAACTAAAATATCTTTGCTGTATTACTGGGCAATATCTTTTCTGAATTCTAGAAAGCAACATGTATTTGCAAATATATGGTTCTGATTTGTCTGGGCATTTGTTTATCCAGCATTTCTACATTTGCTTAACCTGTAAAATGTTCCACATCCTGCAAACCACCTACCATTGGTGGTGGCAAGGTCGATCCATGGGCTGTTTTTTCACTTTCTTTATGAATAGCTGGATTGCTTGTCATGTGACAATGGCAATTATGCGTGTATTTTCTGTATCAAGATCTCTAATTTGTGTTTTATGTTTTCATCTTGTAGTGATTGCTTCACCTCATGGAATTCGTGGTTCGCTGACAGGATGTTGTCCAAGTGATCTTGTCAAGCAAGTGTATTTGAGGTAATTTTTTGTAGAAATCTGTATGTTCACAGTTCTTTTTCTTTTGGAGTTCGGGTTAATATTTTCCATTGCCAACTTATGCTTTCCTCAACAGTTCTGGCAAGTTTAGGACATTAAATGGATATATTGGCCTGCCATATGATGTTTCTCAAGGACCTGGCTGTCAGCTGAGGGGGCAAAATTGCTATGTTGAAATTACACTAGGCTGCCCAAGGTCTGATAGTGACAAGGCATTGCAAACAAACTCGCAGTCAACTAAGAATTCATCCAAGAATTATATTGCAGAATCTATTGCAGCAAGGAGAGGTGATCAGAAGGTATTGCCAGATCACTTATCAGCTCATGAGAAAGCTTTTATTTATCCTGCTGAAGCAGTTGTTGTTCCAGTCTTGCAAAAATCTTTTGCCAGGTCTTCTTTGAAAAGGTAAATTGAATTCTGTGCTAATTATTTTCTAGGTTTGGAGGGAGGGTTATACTTTTCAAGGTTCTGGGTATGCTTTTTTATTCTGGGTATACTTTTTTATTCTCTAGTTTCAGAGTTGGGATGATCAATAAGCTTATTTCTGTTTGTTCATAAATATTGTTATATGTGGCTTAAGCCAACATCGGTTTTGTACTTGCAGATTTTGGCTGCAAAACTGGATAGGGCCATCACTGCCTGGTTCATCATTCTTTATGCATTGGTTAGTTATGCTCATGCTTTTCGAATGGACATTGCTGATACTACTTGAGAAATTATGCTGTTAAAGATCTCATTTTTTTAGTAAGCTTATAAATCTAGTCCATCACATGCTTTTATCTAATTATCCATGTACTCAGGTATTTTTAGTCATGCATGTGCCACCTTAGCTTGTGTTTTCCATGCTTTCAAATCATGGTCCAGTGACACCATGACTATCTTGGCCACCTTCATTGTGCATCATTAGCAACTTTTAGCAAATTTTTAGTAACATAAGTATTTTAATATTGTATCTTAATGAACACAAGCAACACTATGACTGGTTACATATCATAAAAAATACTATTTGCCTTGATGTCATAAAATATTCATCTACAAAACATTCCTTTTATTGAGATATTTACCTCAAATCATCAAAAAAAGATAGTTGGATCTTGAATTTTGAAGCAAATGTTTGGAGTTTAATGCTATCTAGGTGAAAATGATGGGGAAAAAAATGAACTTGAATTGAGGAGGAGGGGGGGGGGGGGGGGGGGGGGGTGTTACCACTGGGTGCTTAGAAAAGTGTGAAAACTCGAAGCATGAAAGAAATGAGATATTCAAAACTGTTGGTAGACTTTTTTTTAAACTGTTAGCAATCGCCAACAGTATGTAATTTATGGTTGTCATCTGAGAAAACACCGTTATAACAGTGAAAAACAGTAATGGGAAGTGAAAATCCCACTATATACAAAACAGTCAAGAACTAAATTTCATGTTGCTTGTTTGAAGGTTGTTTGAGGTTGGAAATGTGAATGAGAAATTGTTCTAAACTTACTGTAGTGGTGGGAAATGGTTATGGTAATCCCATGGAAGCAAATTCCCTTTGGCAAAAGGTGATTAGGTTAAATATGGTTTAGTAGAACAAGCAAGACTTGGATAGATACCGCCTATCTCATAATTATGGACTGAGCACACCCTTATTCTTAAGTTCTTGTCATCTATGTGAATAATCTTTAAAAAATTATATTGACTTTCTCATTTTTTTCTTTTAGTTTTGCATGTACTTTCTTTCGAATTTCTCTGCTTCAATAACTGATAAAATAGTTTTGGAAAAGAAAAGAAAACTCCTCACAGGCATTATGGGGCAGTGGGAGTATGCATGAGATCTTTTAATGGTCATGCTAAGTGTCATAATTAACTATCAATGTTGAGAGTTGGTCTTGGATCTTCATTTTGGCTCTTGCATTTTTCTTCTTTCTTCAGTGGTGGTGATACAGATTTTCTGGAAGGATATTGGATTGAATCTAATGGAGTACGTATGCAGCACGGATATAACAGCAGTAGCAATAGTAATAGTAGCAGCATCAGCTCCATAAGCAGCGGCTCTAGTGACAGTGATTACAAGATGACTACTGGTGAGCTTGAGGCTGATGCTGATTCCTTGTCATGCAGACAATCTGGTCTATCTTCCAATGATCAGATGGAAAATGATGGCCTCAAATTGGTACTCCATTTTATCCGCATTCATAGTTTTGACTCCTACAATCCTTGAAATATTCATTATCTGTAGACAAGGATACCTAAGTTTGAGCTGACACTAAAGTTTACAAAAGTCTAAATATAATGACATGCTCACAAGGGACAAGCATCTTTTGCCTTTTTTTGAGTTTATTCAAGGGACAAGCATCTTTTACCTTTTTTAGGTTTATCTTGTTGGCTTGGATTTTTAAAATAAGTGTGCATACACTAGCTGAAATGGTATATGATTGTGAGGAATGGCCCAGAAGATCCATTAAAGTGACCCTATGTAGTTTGGGATTGAGACTTTCTTGTTACATAAATTAGATAGAATAAACAAATTAGAACATAGAAACTTGTAGAAGCCTCTAGTACTAGATTATGTTGGCCTAATATCTTACAACATAATGCTTTTTAGTAACTCCTATATGGCAATCATTTCTTGTAGAGAAAGAGCCACTACATAAATCAGTGTATTCTTTACATTGCTGAATTTAGCAAAGTAGATTAATTGTTGGTTCATGTTAGAAACTGTCCAGCAGGCATACTGTAAGCAGGAATGTATTGGTACACACGTGCACATAGACAGCAATCCAGAAAAATTATACTTATTGCGAGTACTAAATAGACTTGGATTATTTTGTAGTTTCATTCTTGTGTTGTGTTTCATTAATAGATGCAAACTACTAGTCATTCTGAACGCAAAATCCTTGATTCTTGATCTTATTATTCTTTTGTGATTTCCAAAAGGGATGTCTAGGACTTTTATGGTACTTGAGCAATCCTAATAATCCGTGACTCTGCCTAAATGCATGTCTGCCCAATGTCAAACCAGTTCCAAAGTGATAAGAGACTAGGGAAGACTAGACATTTTACTGCTGTTATGTTGCCTGTGGTCTCTAGCAGGGATTTCTGTATGATTTATACTGTTTTGATTAATATTAAAGACTTCCATTCCTAAAGGTCCCCTCAATATGATCTAGGTGTGAACATTTGATATTGTTGCCTCATTTCCCCCTGCAACTAAACTATAAATTACCTGAACTGAGGGTTCTGAGTGCAATTCCATGGTCTGCTTGCTAGATTGCTCTTGTAATTGACTCTCATGTGATCTCCTCTCGTACAATATATGTTCTTGACCGAGTTTTATCCCTCAAAGAAGGAATGTAAAGGTAAAGAAGCCAGCTTCTTTTTGTTGACTATAACTGCACTTAATGACTCCTCTTGTACAATATACGTTCTTGACTGAGTTTTATCCTGCAAAGAAGGAATGTAAGGGTAAAGAAGCCAGCTTCTTTTTCTTGACTATAACTGCACTTAATGACTCCTCACTGGAAGTTCTAGGTGATTATGTTCATTTCATTCATAGATGTCGCATCAATATGATCTAGGTATGAGCCTTTGATGCTGTTGCTTTACAATTTTTATTATGTAGGACGAGTTTTTTTTTCATGATTTTCTGGACTTAGTTCAAATGGGTTGTCAATTATTAAGGGATACTGGAAAATTGTCTTTATGGATGATGAATGGGAACAGCCCTTGAACCTGTCTTTGTATATGTTCATTTTAGGCATTTTGTGGGATTCAGACTGATGACTTTGCTGGTATTTCTTATGCAGGGTTCAAAGCGTCCTAGAACAGGGATGACTGAGCCATTTGGTCAAGCGGGCATGGTTAAAAATGTTCACATGCAAGATTTTGGTTCAGTAGAAGTTAATGATTCAGCTATTACAGGAATTGCAAATGAGCAGATTGGATCTCGTTGGGATTGGGACGATGACAGAGGTGCGGGCATGGATATCCAGGCTCTTCTCTCTGAATTTGGTGATTTTGGGGACTTTTTTGAGAATGATGATCTGCCTTTTGGAGAGGTAATCTCCTATACAACTGCAAGCATAACACAGTGCACAATATGGGAGATACTCATTTGTATGCATGCTTGTGCTAGTGCATGCAGATTTTGATTGTTTATCTGATGAAAAGGAATGTACAAGATTTGCATATTTGTCAATGGGAAAACATTCTGTGACATGGGTATATTTGACACTCGATAATTATTATTATTATTATTTTGTCTTTATGAACCTGGAAGACATCTCTTTCATCTGATAGACCCTGCTGTAGAAACTCTTATCAGTTGCTGAATAGCACTAAAATCTAGATGTTTTGTTGATGTTTCTTACAACTGTTTCCCCTTAGGAGCTTGGAAGGCCTATAATTGCTTTATAGTCTTTTTATAATTAAACAAAATTAAGTTTTAAGTTTTTCCCTTTGTTTTGTGAAGCCTCCTGGAACAGCAGAGTCGCAGGCTCTTATGTTTTCTGGTCCTGATTGCGGTGAAGTTGCTAACAGTCCTATTGGGGTAATGGATGTTGTGGATCAGATGCTTCCGCCAGTAGCTTTTCCATCTTTTGAAAGTTTTAATCCGTCTCCTGCAGTAGTCATAGATGAAAGTGCCAGCAAGAGCCAAGAAGAGACACATGGTACTCTGGCATTAATTCCAGTGAACTGCACTCCATCATCTTCTTCAGGCGAGTTTGATCATTTAATCAAAGCCGAAGCTTTGATGACCTTTGCCCCAGAATATGGGGCAGTTGAAACCCCTACAAGCGAATTCTCCTCATCAATTTTCAGACGCCCATATTGTCCAAAATCTCGCCAAGTGGAGAGCTCAAATCCAAGTTCAAATAAGTATGCATATGGTGCAACACCACCATCTTCTCCTTGCTTTGAAGGATCAAATGAGAAAACTGGCATACAGGTGAATCTGAAAACAGGTCCTGGAAGGAATGACACAAAGAAATATTACACTCTTGTGGAAGGTGGGAAAGTACCACTTGATAGAAGAACATTCACATCTAATGAAAGCCGTCCTACAAGTGAGGCGATGATGCCATCTCCATTATTGAATTCTAATTCATCAAATACTGTCAAATCTGCCCAGAGGAAAATGAGTGATGGCACAGTAGGAGCAGAAAGCCTTTTATTTTCTATGAAGACTGTTCTGGCAACTGAAGTAGAATGCATTATGTTTCAAGCTTCCATGTGTAGAGTGCGACACACACTGTTGTCTCCTGGTAACCCTACATCTGTAAATTTGCATAGGTTAAGTGGAAGCACTGGTTTGAATCAGGTGCATGGTGATGCAAGTACCATGACAGACAACATATCTGGCAGGCATGAAGTGAAGAAAAAAGAATCTATACCAGTTAGAATAGCTGGGGATATGGATGGTGGAGTACTAGATGGGCATCTTAATTCACCTGTAGGTGTTTGGCGCTCTGTTGGAGTTCCTAAATTAACAAAACATACTAGTTCATCGAATATTGAAGTTAGTGTGTCCTTGCCACACCATTCATTCAGCGAGGAAGGAGTTCTCTCATATAGGCAAAGGCAGCAGCCACTGCAGGAGCTTTTGGATGGCATGTCATTGCTTGTCCAACAAGCTACTTCCTTTGTTGATGTGGCTCTGGATGCTGATTGTGGTGATGGTCCTTATGGCTGGCTTGCATTACAAGAACATTGGAGGCGTGGATTTTCTTGTGGGCCTTCCATGATCCATGCAGGTTGTGGAGGGACTTTGGCTTCTTGTCATTTTCTAGACATTGCTGGCGTGGAACTAGTAGACCCACTTTCTGCTGATGTAAGCATTTGTTTTTCATGAGTACGATTTATTGTGGGATAATATTCAAACACTTAACATAATTCTGCATCTATGCATCTTTACTGTATTGTGATGGGAACCTCTTCCGCTTCCTCAGATTCATTCTTCTGCAGTGACCACCTTGCTGCAGTCTGAAATCAAAATAGCCTTAAAATCTGCTTTTGGGAATTTGGAAGGTCCTTTATGTGTCACTGATTGGTGCAAAGGCCACATTCAGTCAGGTGATGGAGCAACCACATGCGATGGATCTTCTGGGGAGTCTGCTTTAAGTGAATGCAAAGATTCAAGTACTGTAACACTGTCTGTTGGAGAACCAATGAGCCCAGCCCTCTCTTCAGCTGCTGGATCATCTTCCCTCAAAGGTATGGTAATGCTGTGTTCACATGCACATCCGTGTGCATGTTGGGTTCTTGAATTTACAGTTTACAGTTTCTCAATTGCTGCAGCATCCAGTACACCAGATGGAGCTAAAGTGGATGAGACATCCCAAAGGAAATCAAATCAGGAAATAGAGCCAGAGCTTCTTCCCAGGATAAAGCCAACAGTTTTTGTTCTTCCTTTGCCTGCAATTCTTGTTGGGTATGTATCATAATTGGTTTTGTTTTCATGTCAACAGTTGATAAATTAAGAAAGACATTTAACATATGTAGATGAGAATTCATTTTCTCTTTTGTGGTGAATGCAAAGCTGATTGCTAAGAAAATACATAAGACATCTAGAGAATGCACTTTATTAAAAAATCAGATCTAGGAAAGAATATGTGGATCTCAAAACTTTTTGAGTTCATCAAATTGCATGTTGTTTTTCTCTGGCTGGTTGGTCTATGAATCTGTGTATCAAACAAATCAGAGAATTTGTTGCAATGTTTGTAACACTTTATATACACAGTTTTTAACAGGATATCCTGCAGATCTCATTGCCATTTATAACTTTAGACTTCTAGACATAATGTTACTTGCTCTTTTTGGGTAGATAACTCAAGTAGACCAAGCCTTACCCCTGTTATTTGATAACTCTATAAATTCAGTTTTTCCATTAGCTTTATTATTTGGTATCATTGTGTATGAAATGTGCAAATGAATTGTTTGTCAAATAGGTACCAGGACGATTGGCTTAAGACATCGGCAAGCTCCTTACAACTCTGGGAAAAGGCTCCTTTTGAACCATATGCTTCACCAAAACCAGTAAGATCCTTGAAACCACCGCCTTCTTTGGATGCTCTTGCTGTCTGTTTTGCATCCCTGTTTTGTTTGTTTCTTGAGGAGATTTTTTGTTGTGTCCATTTTTTATGATACTGAAACTTTATTGTTTGTTAACTTTTGCAGATAACTTATTGTGTTGTATGTCCAGACATTGATCCCCTTACTTCTGCAGCTGCAGATTTTTTCCAACAACTTGGAACTGGTGAGTGTGATTTTATATTCTTGCCCTGGTAATGAGTCTATAAAACTGTGGTCATGTTCAAAAAATTTACCCAACCATTCCAATTTTAGGGAAAGGATCCTACATACTTTTCTCTTGGAGGAAAAAAGTAATTTCTAGGTTTTGTTCAAGATTTGCTAAGAACCAGATGAGTATTGTGCTGGATAAAATTCTGTGATCCCAGTCTTTTAGGGAAGTGATTTTTCTTTTGTTTAAGAATTCCTAGCCCTGAGGGGAAAAAGCCTCTGTTGTTGACTTATTCATTTTGCTCATATTTCTATTTTTAATTTGTAAATCACATTCTTCATGAAATTTTCCTAGGCTAATCAATGTATGTGCAATCATGTGTTTTTCGCATGCATGTGCTGTTTGATTAATCTATTTGAGTTCAATGGCTCTATGTCATTATGTAAATTGGTTCAGTCTTGTGAATGCTTTTTCATCCTTCAGTCTATGAAACGTGCAAACTGGGAACTCATTCACCTCAGAGTTTGGGAAACCAAATGGAGATGGATGCAGGGAAATCTTTGTCTTCTGGTTTTGTACTACTTGATTGCCCTCAGTCAATGAAGATAGAAAGCAGTAATGCTTCCCTTGTGGGATCGATAAGCGATTATTTTCTCTCGCTTTCCAATGGTTGGGACCTGGCAAGCTATCTTAAGTCTCTTTCAAAGGCTGTCAAGGCTTTGAAAATTGGTCCATCCTCATCAACAAACCCAAAAGAAGGCAATAGCAGCCCTTGTATGGTAAGTAGCGAGTTCTATTTTCCTTAAATGAAGAACGTAGGTTGAGTGTTTTTCTCCTACTGGTTTGCTTCTTGTATCCCAAAATGGCTTTAGGAGTGTGGCGTTTTTCTTTCAATTCTTTCACTTTTAGCCACCGCTATTAATGACATGTTCTCCATGTTTAATGGATGATATCAGTATATTTTGATTTTGATTTTGCTTGTGAACTCCTGTTATATCTGGGAATTACTTCTTAAAATCATTATCTTTATGTTCTTTCGGGTAATCTGGGTGGGTTTGTTGTTGCTATCTGCTAGTTTTGAACTCCAGAATATGTTGAACTCAAGTCATGCCGTGTAATGTTTACGCTGTGCTCTAGTTTCTTGAGCAGGCAATGATATATTTTTTTTGAGCGACCAAAGTTTGCATGCCTGCATCTTGTGGCAAGCACATAATGTTGTATTAGTTTACTGTTGTGTAACTGAATACATCTGTGATGGTTCTTGGTATATAGGTTATCTATGTGGTGTGCCCCTTTCCTGAACCTGCTGCAGTTCTACAAACTGTCATTGAATCCTCTGTTTCTATTGGGTCAATCATTTCCCCTGCAAATAGAGAGAGGAGGTCTATGTTGCTGGCTCAGGTTGGCAAAGCATTAAGCAGCTTGGCAGCTGTGGATGAAGCGTCAGCATCAAATGTTCTAGTACTTTCCGGGTTTAGCATTCCTAAATTGGTATTGCAAATTGTGACAGTTGATGCCATTTTTAGGGTCACTAGTCCAGCTCTTAATGAGCTCATCATTCTTAAGGAGACTGCTTTCACTGTATACAATAAGGCCCGGCGAATTTCAAAAGGCTCTTCAAATGATGTTCAGCCATCAACATCAAGTAGATCCCATTCAGTATTAACACAAATGAGTTCTGTTCCAGCAATGTGGAATTCGTTACCAAGAGAGACTGACATTGATTCTAGATTGAGATCTGGCACTTGGGATAACTCCTGGCAAACAGCAAGGGCTGGAGGCTTGACCTGTGATCCAAACCGAAATGGAGATTTTTCTCTTCAAGATGAGATCCGCTACATGTTTGAACCACTTTTTATTCTTTCAGAGCCCGGATCTCTGGACCATGCTGTTGCACCTACAATTATTGGTAATATGGTCTCTGAATCTTCAAAACTGCAATCTGATGATACTGGTGGAAGCTTCATGCAAAGTGCAAGCTCAGCAGGGAGTGTGGATTCTGGATCTAGCTCACAACATGATGGATCTGAGCCCGATGGCTATGGATCTAGTTATCAAAAGACTCTTCCAAGCCTGCATTGCTGCTATGGATGGACAGAGGACTGGCGTTGGCTTGTTTGCATCTGGACAGATGCAAGAGGAGAATTGCTTGACAGCCATATATTCCCTTTTGGTGGAATTAGTAGTCGCCAGGATACAAAAGGTTTGCAATGCCTTTTTGTACAAGTTTTGCAGCAGGGATGTCAGATACTTCAAGCTTGCTCCTCTCCTGACACTGGTGGTGTAAAGCCTAGAGATTTTGTGATTACACGAATTGGAAACTTCTTTGAGCTTGAGTACATAGGTATGTAAGTTTCTTTCATGCAAGTCCTCCATTGTTCTCTGTTTGATGTTTACAATCAATTGCCTTGTCATGTCTAAGGTTTCCTGTCTGCTGTCATTATTTAGACTGGCTGCTTCACAATTATTTTATTGTTTATGTGCAACAAGTAAATGGTATGTGAATTCAGTTTAAATAAAAGAAGATGTCTTCCATTGTGATTCTCTTACCAATTACCAGTAATGGAAGTCTCGCTGCAGTCTTGGGGTGCCTTTATATGGTTTAGCGTGTTTGGAACCTTTTGCTAAGTTGCCAGTAATTTATCTGTTGCCTGCAGCTATTACCCATTTAGCCTGTTGATTGAAGGATTTTTGGTTGTGATTATGACTTCTGACCTCTATTTTCCCTCTATTCTTTTGGCATTAACTTCTTGTTATTTTTCTTCTACTGTGTGATTAAACAGAGTGGCAGAAAGCCATTTATTCAGTTGGGGGTTCTGAGGTGAAGAAATGGCCACTGCAACTACGGAGATCAATGCCTGATGGGATGGCTGCAAGCACTAATGGGGCTTCCTTGCAGCAACAGGAGATGGGTTTAATTCAAGAGAGAACCTTGCCTTCCTCACCTAGTCCATTGTATAGCCCTCACTCAAAAGCATCTGGCTATATGAAGGGTGGTTTGGGGCAAACTTCTTCAAGAAAACAGCTTATGGGTGGGCACGCAGCAGTTGACAACTCAAGGGGGATGCTTCAGTGGATGCAGAGCATCAGTTTTGTTACAATTTCAATTGACCATTCTTTACATCTATTGCTTCAGGCTGATACACCATCTCCTGGTAAGTTGATGTTCTCTCCTTCACTCTCATTCTTTATTTCCCCTCAGTGCATTCATATTAAAAACATTTGATACCCTTGTTAAAGAAAGGTCACATTCTTCATCTATTGTTCGCTGCACCTGGTTTTCAGCGGTGCTACCACAGTAGCTACGTTTGATCACCAGTCTCATTTTCTTGGATGTAGATGGACTGTAACCTTGGCATAGACTTGGTGTCCTTTGGGGAAATCTTTCATATGACTTTAGACAATACTGCTATGTTGGTGTGGTGATGAAGATACACAACAATAAACATATTAAAAGCACACGTTACATTGCCACTTTGCTCAATCATTGGGCATGGTTTTCCTTTCCTGGACATGCATGTACAATTAACACAAGCAAGCATACTTTGTAAACTTTAGGAACATGTGAAATAGTTTTGGTGTGGCCTGTTTAGAGGAGTTGGAAATATTTTGGCACATAAGATCATATCCATGTAATCAGGTTTATGTTGAGATTTCTTGGAACATCGTTTCCTCCACTAATTAGGGTTGGAGTTCATAACTTTATTGCCTTGAGTTCTAAGAGCAAAAGTTGTGTAGGAGGAAGTGGCAGTGGTGTTGGCACGTCAATCTATCTGGAAGGTATCACTCCTGTAAAGTCTCTCGGTTCAACATCAGCATCTTACATTTTAATTCCATCACCTGGTATGCGCTTCCTTCCGTCAACACCCCTGCAGCACCCAACATGCCTCACTGCTGAATCCCCACCACTTGCACATCTCCTTCATAGCAAGGGATCTGCAATTCCGCTCTCCACTGGTTTTGTGGTTTCAAAGGCTGTACCTTCCGTGAGGAGAGATTATAAGAGCAATTCAAGAGAAGAATGGCCTTCTGTTCTTTCTGTGAGTCTCATTGATTATTATGGAGGCAATAATATGACCCAAGATAAAATGTTTCGAAGGATTATGAAGCAAGGGGGCCGGACTTTAGGTGTAGATGGTAAAGATTTTGAAATCAGGACCCAGGTAGTTCTTGAGAGTGTCGCAGCAGAACTTCAAGCCCTATCATGGATGACTGTGAGCCCAGCATATTTGGAGCGACGAACCGCACTTCCATTTCATTGTGACATGGTTTTAAGACTCAGAAGACTGCTTCATTTTGCTGATAAAGAGCTCTCGTCACAGCCTGGTCGGTCACAGGTATAAGACACAAGCAACAGGTCTGTGTTGGTGCTCCTATGTACAATAAACTATAACGTGTAAATGTAATTGTAGCCTGCTGATGCATAGCCCTCCTTTTTGAAGTCCTAGAAAGAAATGAAATGTTTGGGAAGAAATAGTTAGATCTAACAGATATAGGTTTTGACAGCAGATGCCAAAAATGTAAATGAATAGGCAGTTCATTGTTTCTCTAGGCACAACATGTTTGTAGATTTTGTTTATGTGAAACATAACCACCACCCTTGTAATAGATACCCTTTTTATTTATCTCGCATTTCAATTTTCTATATCGATTTTTGCCTCTAAGATAGAAGTTTTTCTTCGTTTATTCAACGTTATTGCTTGTATCCTTGGTGATGATATATGTGCATGTGCACGTATAGCACTTTCTGAAAAATTATCATTATAGTTGATTGGTTATTGGATCTGATTCAAGAATACAGAGAGTGAAAAGGTTGCCAAGTTATCAAGTTGTGTTTGGTTAGTGTATAAGAATAGATAAGATATATAAGACGGAGACACAAAAATAAATTTTTATACGATAACTTAGACGTAAATTCTTGTCCTTTCAAAACAAGAAATGCAAATGAGACGTGTAGAATGGTACACCTATCATGTTTTTTCTATCCCAGTACACAAAAAAATAAAATAAAGAGGAACACGGTGGCATGAGCAGCTATGATCAGCGTTGGTGAACTCTTTCTCCTTGGAGGTGTCTGTCTGCTATCTTGGTTTGAATCCAATAAAAAACAACAAAACACAAATTTTTAGTGCAGATATGGAAGAAAACCTGGCCAGATCAGGATTTTATTTCAATGCCTGAATACTGGCGTGAAAATACCTGATGATTAAACCAAATGGATTCTCAACAAGCCAAAAAGTAAGAAAAGAAAGGACATGGATGGCTCTAGATGCTAGAACCCATGTTTTTTATGCAAAGTCTTGGCGTCCAGACAAAGCTTACCCCAACCCACCACTTCTGCCTGGTGACACTGCATTTGGTCACTTTCACAGGCCTCGTGTGCATAGCACATATGATGTGAGATTCCACATGTCACCTTTGCATGCTTTCTATTCTCATCTTCTCATTGATTAATAGATGATCAGTGAGTTAATCAAAATTAATGACAAATCTCCGTAGCTGTCAAACAACTTTTTTTTTTTTTTTTGAAGTTCTAATTTGGTTATCCTTGTGGGAACAAATTTTAATTGGGCTGCAGGTGCTTGGATTAGCAAGCATAATCCTCTATGATTAAGGCCACTAGTTAGGCCAAGAAAGCTTAATATAAAATGGATTCCTTTTAAACAAAAACTGCTGTGCAGGTCTATGTCCCGACAAGCATGTGCCATTTGTTAACATGTTCACATCATCAACTGGTCTTAACTCCTACCCTGGCCGCTCACCCATAATTCTAATAATATTGATTCATAAAATGTCCATAGTCTAACAATTCATTACATTGTTGGTGTGGTCTAGGGATTGGATGGCCCAAAGAGTGATTTTGTTAAAAAAAAAAAAAAAATAGAGGTGAAATCGATGGGGAACACTAGGATGGCAAAGTTTAATGACAATGGAACCTTTTTGTGAGTGCTCTTTCCATTAACCACAGTTCTTCCATCGACGACTATGGCCTGCCCTTGTTGGTAAAATTAAAACTAGGTTTCTTTTAACGCGAAGCAGGATTTTGATGGCATGTCGTTGCAGGGCATCCTTAAAGTTTGGTGACCATCACTTTACCGGTGGTATTAGTTCAAGAGAACAAAGGAAGAATCAGGTGTCACTATCAAATGGAAAATATCATCTTGCGTGGCTATGGCACATCAGGGCAGTAGGCAATATTTTTCAAGCCGTCCAGCATTCCAAATCAGCCAAGTTTTGAGATACATTTGGCCCATAGAATCAGAGCATCACTAATGATTGAGATTAGGGTTTGGTTTTCCCATTAAAAAAAGATGAAGTTTGATTTGATTTTGGAAGCCTCATGCTTCATTTCAATGGATCGGTGCTTCATTAGCATTGGTTTTATCATGGAAATGCTTTTACCAGATTTTTGTGGCAATACAATTCCTAAAACTTCTGGGCTCCCTTATAACTGCCAGGCCATTTGATTCTGGACCATATTTCTTGACATGTCAGGAATTACTAACCACTTTTTTACCTTCACATGGTAGGCCAATGACATGCCTTCAAATTCAATTGCCTGGCCATTGTGCCTAGCACAATCATAATTGGAGGCCCCATCAACTACTGTCTACAATCATCACCTTCACCAATTACCACATAAACTCCGATGGAATCTGCCAAACTACAGCTCATTACCATCCTTCCAGCAAAAGCTTTCAACCTGGTCCTTCACTTGTTTAACTAGAATCTATTCTCAGTGACCCCTCTAAACCTCAACGAGAGAATTTGTTATGAGGTGATCAAATGGTTAAGGACATCAATTATTCCCATGAAAAAAAGAGAACATCAAATTCAATGGAGAAGAAGAAACAAAGAGCAAGACTTTATTAAAAAAAAAAGGGTGAGGAAGGATTAATCACAAATAAAAGTGAGAAGCTCAAGCCAAAGTAAGATACATGAATAAATGAAAAGGAATTATACAAGGAAATACAACACAAGTGCCATCAAAAGACATGAATCACACCCCAAGTACATCAATACATAAAATAAATACAAAAAGAAAAAAAAAAAAAAAAGAAAGGGAGAAATCCCAACCCATTTCCTCTCCTTCTTTCTTGTGTCACTCCCATATTGTAAGCATGAAAGATCCAACATTACAAAAGACTATGGAAAAGTGATCCTAAGGGTAGAAAGAAAGAAAAATGGGAGGGAAAGAAATGAGAGAAACCATGCTATAACACTAATAAGTTGGCTCAAAAGAGGAACCCGAAAGCAAGAGCAACAAGAGATGCCAAGAACGTGGGAACAAAGATAGTGGCATCAGATGTTGGGCTTGGTGCTGGTGCATCGGCAGCCGCAGTCTTTTGCATGGTTGAGAAGGCCATCAAGACCACCATCAACACAACAAAGATCTTCATTTTCATTGCCTCCATTTTCTTGATCAACAGATATAGAAAGAAAGAAGAAAGGCTCTACAAATCCCTCTTTGAAAAGGGTTTTCTTTAGAGAGAAATTGTAGAGAGGCAAGGCAACAAGCAAAGCAAGCACAAAAACAATGGAGACAATGAATTGTAGGAAAGTGGATGGTAGGTATATATAAAGGGGTAAAGAGGAAGGTGAGTGAGAACAGGGTGGCGAAGACAGGGTTGCCATCCTGCTGTCCAATGGTCTTTTGTGGCTCCCCCATCTTTCCTCTACCTACCATTAGAATTTTTCCCCTTTTTTTTTTTACACTATTTTAAGGATTTTAAAACTAAATTTTTTTTTGTTGGGTTGTGAATTATTTCAACTACCTTGTGGAAATGTATGTACATTGGTTGTTTGGAAGCATGTCATGTGCTTGCTAGAATGGTTTTAATCATTGCATGGTCTTAAATCATTGTTTTTTTAGTTATAGATGGGGGAAAGGTTAAGAAAATTACTATACAATAGAGCATTGATTGGAAGTATTTGATTCCTAGAAAGGGGGAAAAATGAAAAAAATAGGGTAAAATTAAGATAAATCTACAAAAGATACAACTCAAATAATTAATTAGTTTATATTTAATTGAAGAGTGTCGTTTTTTTTAAAAAAATATCATAGTTGTTTTTGCACTGGAAACTATATCAGGGTGTATTTGGCTAGAAAAAAAATTAAATTAATGTTTTTTTAGTATTTTATGATAGTTTTGATGTTCAAAATTAAAATATATATATAAAAATATTATTTTAATATATTTTCTAATAAAAAATATTTTAAAAAAATATACAATATCACAGTATCAAATGCACAAAGTAAGAGTTTGGTATTATAGTATTACTTTTTATTCAAAGTGTTTTTTAAATATATTAAAATATTATATTTTTTATTATTCTTAACAGCAATATATTAAAATAATCTAAAAATATTTTAAAAAAATAGTTTAAAATTAAAAAAATAGTGTTTTTTTTAAAAACGCTTCCACAGCCAAAAAAAAAAAACATTATGCTGCACATGTCTAGGTTGTCAAGTTTTGACAAATACAATAATTAAGTTCAAAGTTCAAGCACCAATTGTCTAGAAAAGTTAGTTCAAATTCTTTGTTGCTGGGTGAAATATCCCTTCTCTTTGATTCTTTGTATTTATTACCACTTTTATTGATACATTTTACAATTGAAATTGATTTATTATTCCAAAAAAAAAATCTTTTTTCATGAAAAAATAAAATATATTATGATCTCGCTTTACATGTTAAGATTGAACTTTTAAAAAAAAATAAAATTAAAAAACAAACACACTTAACACGTACATAATTTCCTAACTCTTTTTTTTTTATCAAAAAATAAATAATTTTTCCTCATATATTAGGACCATTTTTATATGCAATTGAGAGCTCAATAGACAGTATAATCACTTAATTTACGACTAATATATATGAAGGGAAATAAAAGATACTGAATGAAAAATATATAATTTTTGTTTTCAAAATTATTAATCACGACTCCGTCTAGGACATCTAGGACATGAATTATAGGTTAGAAGGGTTAACGTAGATTGATTTATAAAGTCAAAACAGTACCATTTTAAAATTAAAAAAATAAAAATCTCAAATCAATTGAGGTGCAAGTTAATTGAATTTGACTGAGTTACTGCTATTTTTTATTTGTATCTGTTTTTTTCAAAAGAACAGTGAATGTAATTAATTTGAGTTGATTTCATTTTCATTATCCCGTGCCATGCCCATGCCCACCAGGAATGATAACAACAAGTTGTTCTTGTTCAAATGAGTGGAATTGAGGAAATTCATGTGTCAGATTCAACTTTGGAAAAAGCCAAACACTAAAGAAGTTTGTGCTTAAATTCCAAATAGAAAAGGATATCTTAACTGTACACTAATTTATATGAGGTTGAGAAAAAACGAGGGAATGCTTCAAATATGCACCTACTTTGTGCCTAACTTGCAGGTACTTTGTCATGATCAATATTGCACATCTTGACAGCTCCTGCTTCGTGTTTTGTTACCACCTTTAATCGTCCAGAACAGGTCGATTTGTATGATAAAATTCAAACTGGAAATAATAACGTCAGGAGTATGGAACATCAAGTTGCAAAGCCAGGTTGACTGCACGGTGCAAACTGCGTCCGAAATAAAAAAAGCACAGGAAAAGATGTTTTTAAATGTAAAACGTACTTTGCATCGCTCGCCTAGCCAAACAAAACCTAAAGTCAAGGATCTTTGGTTGCAACCATGATGTTACAGGTTCAAACTTGAGAACAATAATTCTCTAGATATATGGCTGTACTTTAGGCTACGTTTGGTCCTGCAATGCAAGGCATCAATGGCTTGCTTTGTACGTAGTTATAACTATATATAGTTCTTATAACCGTCTTAGAGATCGACTCGAAATTAATAAAGCTTAATTGGGTGTTAATGAATTTCTTTCCAAACTTGGGCTCTTTGATGCGACCTAAATTCGAAGGATGCTAATACACTACAAGTTAGCCCCAACCTCGGATTCAACAAATAGGTGGCTGGCTGGCCGCCCTAAAGAGAAAACAACAAAGAACCAGTCAAGTGGATTAATGTCGACACTGTGTGATTGTCAACTCCAGCATGGAGCTCATGATTCATCGTCATCATCGAAGCTAGGCGTGGGTGGTCACATAACCTCTCGGTGTATTGCTTTCCAAACCAACCTGTTCGTTTTCAAAATTTAAAAGACTCAAGAAACCAATCAAAGTAGTGTACTGGAGCAAGAGTAACGTTAAGATGGTGATCAGGCCCTTTTCTGCTTTTGAATCAATGAGAAGCAATGTCAAAAGACCTTTTCTTTTCCCTTTTCCTTTTCCTTTTCCTTTTCCTTCATCGTAGATAGGAGGGGTTCTGGTTCCCACCATCAATAGCTTATTGGTATTGCGGTGGAACCTAAGAATAAAAGTTAGCTCGGTCAATCTTTATAACCATGCTTGAAAAAGAGGAGTTAAACCCGTGAATTCCATCACAAGTTAAAAACCCTACACATGAATCACACTTCACTTTCTAAATTTCTTTCTCTTCTACGGTAATGTAAAGAATGGGCATCATCTGTGTCTTGAAATTAAGAAGGTGGTTGTTACAGCTAGGTCACCTGATGTTAGACTTGATGGGCTCGTTTGAAGTAAGGAAAGTGATCTAATTGCACAAACAATAATTAATTATTAGTCGAAGACTTTTGAACAACCCACTTTAATTAACTTCTCCCGAACGGAAAGAGAGCGCGCGTCTGATCAAACTCTAAGAATCAATATATATATAGAATAAGTTACAGTCTGAGCTTTTAAGTAACCATTGCGAGGAATAAAATGAAGCGAGTGATGATGAGTGCTCATCTGCTGTTCATGCACTTTCTCCTGCAACCTTGAATGACATTATTTTCCTTTAATCAGCCAGCAGTAGGAAAATTAAACAGAACTCTAAACTGGTATGGCTACAGTCAAATTACCTCTGTGTTCGAGGGTAGAAAAGTTAGAAGCCAGAGATACGAGAGTATTTTAATCCTTTTATGCTAACTCTTTAGTCATTAAAAGATTAAATATGAAGCTATATTTGTTTGCAGGCAGAAAAAAAAAATTAAGTAAATTTTAGGAAAAATAATTTTTTATAAAGTGAATTATTTTCTAATGATTGGTAGTATTATAAAAAATAAACTGGAAAATATTTTTCAGTATTTGGTTATGTTATAAAAATAAACTGAGAAATAATTTATTAATATTTTATTTTTCTCAAGTTTATTAAAATAATAAGAAACAAATCTTACAAATTAAAAGGTTGAATGAGAATAAAATTGAAAAAAAATATAATTACATAAATTATCTCAAATAAAATAAATAATAATCAAAATAATAAATATCAAATCTAAAAAAAATATATGAAGAAATTAAAATAATAATAATTAACATTTCATAAAATATTTCAAATAAAATAAATAACGATCAAAAGAATGATGACCAAATTTGATAGATAAAAAATTTTAATAAAAAAATAATAGGAGAAAAGCAAATAACAATTATAAAAATAAGGATCAAAGTTAATGTAAAAATTAAATTTTAAGAAATAAAATTAAAAAATAAATATTCAAAACAAAATATATATATAACAATCAAAAGTTTGAGGATCAAATTTAATATAATCAGCAAATAATGATATTTCTAAATTTTTCACAACTTTCAGAAAATGTTTTCCGCCTAAATTTTTCAGGAAAACACTTTCCTGAAAACCAAGCTAAATTTTCCTTTGACTGGAAAGTGTTTTTCGTTGACCAACTTTCCTAACAACAAATACACATAATAAATTTTGGAAAGTAATTTCCTGGAAACCACTTTCCAGAAAACAAACACAGCCAAAAAGAAAAATATTTTTCTGAAAACCAAGTCAAATTTTTCTTTGACTAAAAATTATTTTTCATTGACTGGAAAGTGTTTTTTGTTGATCAGAAAGTGTTTTTTATTGATCAACTTTTCTAATGGCAAACAAACACGAAAAAGTTTAGAAAGTGATTTTCTGGAAACTACTTTTCAGGAAACAAACATTGTCTCGATATTATTGTTTTTTTTCAAATGATTTTGTATAGTAAAAATATTCTTCTATCTTTAGGATCAACGGAATTTAAATTGACTGATTAAAGGGTTTTTTTACTTTGCACGAACTTTAAAATAAGTAAAATATTTATTTGCCTTTAGATAAGACAAAATTGCTTTTATACATATAAGGGTGTTTTGCTACTTTCACATTGGTATATTTGTTATTTCTAGAGTTATGAGGGGTTTTTTAGTAATTTAATATTTATTTTTAATATTAAATTCTAAAAAATTATTAGTGCATGTTTTTCACACACCAGCACGTTAGTGACATTTGTACTCTTTTTACGGCGCGCGTGACGCCATCATTTGTTTGAAAAAAAGCCTTCCATCATATCACTAAAAGTGTCATCACATGTTATTTCTCAAGTTTATCCTTTTTTTCTTTTTGTTTTTCAATTTCAATCCTTATGTTTTTTATTGCTTATTTTTGTCCATGACCTTGTTAAAAAAGTTTTTCATGTTTTCAATTCAGTTCTTAAATTACAATTTATTATATATTATTTTTACTAATTTAGTCGTTATTATTTTGATTTGTCATTTTTACCTTTGGATCTTTTGTTAAAGTTTTATTAATATTCAATTTCATCTTTCAATCAAAGTTTATATTGTTTTTTGTTTTCAATTTTGTCTTCATTCTTTTGATTTTTTTCCCATATGTTAACTGTTTTTTTCTTTTCAATTTAACCCTGCAATTTAATTTTTAAATCCCTCAAATTTATTTTTTATTTTGGTTTCCACCTTTATTTTTAATTAAATTTTTTTATGTGGTTGATTTTTTTTCTAGACACATCATTTAGCATTTGATTTATTTAGGATTGGGCTTCATGATTTTTTTATTTATAATGCTTCCAGTTTAATGGCATGGGGCATAAGTTTTAAGTGTTAATACGGTTATGAATTCTTGTTTTTTTCTCATTATATTTTGTGATTTTATGATTTTAAATTATTTTAAAAAAATTATGGTTAACTTTATATTCTTTTCTATCATGTTGTCTTCCTCTTATTATCTAAACCACCAGTTTTGCAAACTATTTTTGAAAAAAGAATTTAAAAAAAAATTCTTTTGTTTTGTGTTTATTTTTTTCTTTTTTTCTTTTTTTTTTATTTTATTTTACTTTATTCAAGTAGGTTTTGTTTTGTACAAAAAATAGTTATTTTGCAAAATATTTCTTATACGTTGGAACATACATTTTTTTTCTTTTTATTTTATTCACACTGTTTCATATGTGTTTTTATTTTTATTATCTTTTTTTTATTTTAATAAAAAATTTAGTGAACATAAATGAGTAAATATTTTATTTTGCGAGATCAAATATCTTGATTTACATTTATCTCTCATTTTCTTTTAGTTATTATTAGTAAAAAAATTTTATTTATTTACATAGATGATTATTAAATGTTTGGATACATTTTTTGATTTACACTTGTAATTTATATTATGTAAAAAAAAAATCAAAATAGTCTATACTCAAGTTTTTTTAAGAAAGAAAAATTACGACCCGCTATGGAGCGCATGTCAAATAAAATTTTTATTTGCCCTCCATTTAATGTTTTTTTCTCACCTTTATTTTTTAGATCCTTTTGTATAATTAATTTTTTTTATTTCATCTTTAGTAATTTGTTAAATATTTGATTTCATATGATTTTATCGCTCTGAATTTGTTTTTTTAAATAATGGTTTTGTAATTATTGTTAAATTTTTTTTATGAATTTATCTCTATCTCATAATCTAAGTCATGAATTTTGCATGTCATTTTTTAATATAAACATTTTTAGAGTTATTTTGTTTGTGTTTGATTTTTCAAGATGCTATGGTAATTCATTAGATTTTTTTTGGGTTTTATACAAATGAAGTTTATTTTTAGAAATAATAAAATATTTATTTTTAAATAATATTGTTAATATGTTTGGCCTTGCATAATATTTCTTTTTTTTTTACATGAGTTTATTTAGTCAGTTTAATTTTTGTTTATCTTTTAAGTCATGAATTTTTTAAGTTATGGATTTATCTTTTATTTATTTTAATAAATAAGTTCAGTAAATACAATTAAGTGTATGTCTCATTTTGTGTGGTTGAATATTTTAATTTATATTTATCTCTTAATTTTATATAAAAAAAATTGGTTATTGTTAATATTTTTTTCCTTTTATTTACATAAATGATTATTAATTTATTTAATGAGATACTTGCATAGGCTTTTCAATTTATATTTTAAATTGTTTTATATTAAAAAAATACATTCAAGTAGCCTTCATAATTGGAGTTTCTTAAAATAAAAAATTATGATCTACTACGAAATACGAGTTAAATGACTGGTTATTGAATAAATACGAAAATATACATGTATTCTATCCCTAGTATTGCGTGAATTTTCATGGTTATAGTTTGAAAGAATAGATGTGAAAAACACAATTGATGATACCACTATTCTACACCAATCAAGAGATGAAGGTTTTAGTTGTTTATATAACAAAAGAGTCGCATCTCTTCTCAAGAGAGATGGAAACTCCAATATGTTGCCTTATCCAAGCCTCTCAGCTTTTCAATTTATATTTTAAATTGTTTTATATTAAAAAAATACATTCAAGTAGCCTTCATAATTGGAGTTTCTTAAAATAAAAAATTATGATCTACTACGAAATACGAGTTAAATGACTGGTTATTGAATAAATACGAAAATATACATGTATTCTATCCCTAGTATTGCGTGAATTTTCATGGTTATAGTTTGAAAGAATAGATGTGAAAAACACAATTGATGATACCACTATTCTACACCAATCAAGAGATGAAGGTTTTAGTTGTTTATATAACAAAAGGCATCTCTTCTCAAGAGAGATGGAAACGCCAATATGTTGCCTTATCCAAGCCTCTCAGCCTCTTGTCTAAAAAGCTATATTGATGTCATTATCCCGAAGTAGCTTATATAGCACAAAAATCACAATATCTCTTCCCAAAGGGGCTGCCAGGGCTTGCATCATCAACTATAAACTACATTATTTCAAGAGAGTTTTTAGTAAAACAACCCTTACAATACTGTAATGCATATTAATGATTAACCAAACACTTTCATGACTATATCAAAATAACAGTAGAGCCAAAGCAACTGTTAATATTACCCGTACGTTTTGCCTGCCACCAGAGTGTTATGATTTCGATGGAAACTCAAGAAAGCTGGTTTCTTCGATATTTTCTTATTGCTTAATGAAAGTTCATCACATCTTCGTTATTTATAGCCCTACATTATAATATAATCTAATTAATTAGAGTTCTAATAAAAAGAAAATTGCAACGCTAATTAAACCGATCATTATCTAAGATAGATAATTAAAATCGGAACTCAAAAGTCTTTTATGTCAGATATCCTAATCCTGTCAGCTTCTGATTTCAAATGGAATCATGCCACATCATGAAAACTCTTGATTCTCATCCTACCCTGCAGTTTCTTGAATGATAATAGCACCGGGAGCATGATCCCAAATTTTCTCCTTGTAGCCAGCTTGGCCACCTGCTACTCTTCTGATAGAGATGAGCTGCTGATAGGCTTTGATGTCGCTGCTGCATTTTCCCTTGCCTCTGTTGTGAGTCTAAGTCTCTCAATACTTCAAGAACCGATCCCAGACACCATTTTTTTTCATCAACAATTCGGCTTTTATTCTTTTCATGAACGGATAAATTGAGTATTGCTGTACAGAATCTTTTGTGCGAAGGAGTTTGTACAAGACAGCAGTTTACGAAGGCGGGGAATTGCACAAGCGTCTGCGTTGAAAGCACGGTTTTCTCTTCTTGTTTTTGCTAACAAACGTATCCCACAAGCAGCTACTATCTTTGCACCTTGTGAACCGCTGGTTAGCTGATGAACGAGAAGTGTTGCTGCTGCTCTGTTGGCTTCAATTACAGCTTTGGAGTGCATAGCTGCTGCCAAAGCCTCCACAGATGAATCTGTATTCCCTGGAGAGTCGTAAGGGACTCCATGAACAGTACAACGTTGCACGATCAGATTTCTCGAAGCTCGAATTGGAACGAAAATTCGTGCTTTTGTTGCCCCTTTTCATAGCCTTCATGATCATCTCCTCTAGACAATCCGTGTGTTTCTTGTGCTTGAAAACCAGCTTGCACATCCAAACTAAGAGTCCTAGTTTGGAAGGTGAAGACGTAGCCTCTAATGCTTCATTTCGCCATGCTTGGCCCTCTCGATGATAAAAACTCGGATAATTTAGAGAAGTTTCTGAAAGTGTGATATTTTCTTATTGCTCGTTGAAAGTTCATCACGCCTTCCATTAATATAATAGTTCTAATGAGAAGAAAATTAGAACACTAATAAAAACAATCATAATACATGATTTAAGATGAACAACTCTCTTAAAACTCAAAACCCTTGAAAGAAAAAATATCCTAATCTTGACTGATTCTGACTTCAAATTCAATTTTGACACATCATGAAAATCCTTAATTCTTGCCACGTTTTATAAATTCTTGCCTATTTTAATTTCTTTTACTATATTGAATTTTCTCAAAAACATCAGAGATGATACCTAATCCATCTTGTTTTTCAAACTCAAGAAGCTAGAAGAGATTCCAATAGGGAATCACAAGTCAATGCCCAAATCCATGTTGGGTTTTACTATGAGAAGAGATAATGTACAATACAGGTCACGTGCTTTCAGCCCATGTCACGTGCCACAAAAGACCCAAACCAATCTTCAAGTAACAAAGCCACCCAATTGGAGGGAAAGTCATCTGATCGTCCATTTCACATCCAACGGTCATGATCAAACCAAAAGAAACCACGCGAAGTAGTAAAAAAAAGTTAAAAAACATAAAGAGCCAGAGAAACAGAAACACGGAGTGAAAGAGAAGTAAACTAGAGTATCAATTTTTCGTGAAGATACCGGAGAAAGCTCCGATCTTTGAACTTGTTGGCCATCAAATTGAAAATCTGAATCAGACCCGAAATTCTAAACCCTTTAAGCTTTCACTTCCTCAATCTTCTCGCAGATTTTGGTTTTTTTTTCCCCATCTCTCTGTGACCACACAAACAAACGAAAGGACTCTTCAAGTTTTTGCTCCTGCTGCTGCTGGAACCGTGTAATGAAATGAAGTGCCTTGCTATCTTTCACTCTTTCTCTGTCTGTTTGGTTGCTTAGAAAGTGAAAAGATATTTCTTGATGGAGGATTCCAAAAGTTTTTTTCTATTGTTTCGTGGGAAACAAACAGAGAAAAATGGTTTTTTTCTTGTTGTGTTAGCTTTCTGATTTTATTGATGCGTTATTATTTTTGTCTGATGAAATGCAGGTTAGTAGGATAAAATTTTGAGCACTTTTCATTGCATTTACTAGAGATCTCGAGGTGAGTCATCTTATTTAATTCCTCTACAAGTTGAACTTATTTTCTCCGAGTTTTCTTTATTTTCTGTTCGGTTCGGTTCCACTTTAATTGCTGTTTTAGAACTCTGCATGGGTTTTTGGTTGGCTCTTTATACAATGTTATGCTTGTGTGTAACCAAATTTCCTATAAAAATTGTTAATGATTTTAAGAGTGTCTATTTGATTGTAAGATTTTATTTTTTTTTTCTCTGTAGTTGTAGTGAGTGATACCCTTCTGACAGTTTGTGGGGTTAATCTTTTGCTGTTTAGATAGAGGACGAGAGTAATGGAGAAGGAAAAGAAGAGTGAAGCAGCTGGAGATACAGATTTTGTGTTGCAATGGGGAAGTACAAAGAGGCTTAGATGTGTTAAAGTGAAAAAAGTACAAAACTCGGGAAACAAATCTAAACTAAATGATTCTTTGCCCAAGAAGAAACTCACTTCTCGTGCCGTCGCTACCGAGAAAGACTTTCCTTCTCGCCTCATTAAGTAAGAACCCCAAAAATCTCCCACAGTTGAATTACCAAAGGCTTCGTATTTGTGAGAATGCATGAATGAATTGAGTTCAATACATTTATTGTATCTAGTGAGTATCTATTCAAGGCACTGAAGAAAGTGTTCATTCTTTAACATGCTTAAGTGAACAAATCTGCTTGTTTGCATATTTCATTTGCATGATAAGTCCTTGTTGTTTTAGGATCTTTTGTTTTATGTGAATTAGGAAGGAAGTTTTATCTGATCTATATGACTGACCTGGTTGATTAGAAAATATAGGAAATTAGGAAAAATCAAAATTGTGAAAGAATTTTTTGCTGTTGCAAATTTTCTTTACTTTCTTGTCCCATTTGTTATTAATATCTCTAGACTAGATGTGTCTAAAAGTTCTTATTTTACTTTTGGGTTGTGGTTGGATGTAGGAATTCTGATTTGTTATCGAACAATAGGAAGTCATCGGTGTTATCACCAGATAAGGAAGATAGGTACTACACAACAAGGGGATCAATGGGATTGGATGATAATAGCAAGATTTTAATGGATAATGTCAAGGAAGAAAAAGTTGTCTGGCCTAGACTGTTCATAGCACTGTCAAACAAAGAGAAGGAAGAGGATTTCATGGCTATGAAAGGGTGCAAGCCTCCTCAAAGGCCTAAGAAAAGAGCCAAGTTGATTCAACGAACCTTACTTGTAAGTCAACTCAATATATACACTATTAAATGAATTTGGGGGCTGTTAAAATTGAGAGGAAGTCTTTAACTTTTTCTTTTGATTGGAGCTTTTGTTGATTCTCGTGTATTTGCAGTTGGTAAGTCCAGGTGCATGGTTATCAGATTTGTGTCATGAGAGGTATGAAGTGAGGGAGAAGAAGACTTCCAAAAAGGTACTGACTTGTTCTTTCGTTTCCTTCCATGCCTTGTTTTTTAGTTCCTGGTATTTATTTCAGATTGTCTGGTTGCTCAGAAAATGCAGAAAAAGCTAAGGAAGTTGGTTTAAATTTTGAATTCAAAATAAATGAGCTATAATCAAGATTTAGCATCTTTTCCTTGAAATTCATGATTGGTTTTTATTTGATGCAGAGACCTAGAGGATTGAAGGCAATGGGAAGCATGGAAAGTGACTCAGAATGAGTGATTTTGACCAGTGGTAGTTAGGAAAGACAACTAGAAATATAGAGTTCCCACTTCCCTCTCTCTTTTCCTTTCTTTTATTGAAAGGAAGAAAGCAAGGATAAGGAGGGGGGAACAGTATCGGAGTCTTTTTCCACGACGTTGTTTTTGTAGCAAGGGGCTTTTGCCAGTCTGATATTTGGAATATAGAATATTATGTTTATCTCAGCATTTGTTATATTTTCTTCTTCCTTCCTTGATGCTTTTGGCCGCCTTCTATGATTCTTTTGCTCTCTTTTTTTCATTTCACCGGTTCTCTGCAGTTGTAATTTGCTTTTGCATTTATACTGGCCTCAGGTTTGTAGATTATACAAGATCGAAGAACACCACTCAAAAGAATACAAGGACATGCAAGTTGGTCAGGAAACTGATGACTGTTACCACAGAATTGTTTCTCTATTTGTGGATTTTCCATGCAGTTATCCACAGACGGGCAAGTACAAGGTCAAAACAAAACCATATTCTCCATGGCCACATGTGGCCAGGTCTAGGGTTTCTGCAGAGAAAATATGCACATTGATACAGGATACAAATACAACAAAATGGACACATTTTTTAAAATTTGGGAGACAGTTGGTAATGGCATGTTAATAAAAAAAAAGGATTATTATTATATTTATATACAATTATTTTATCTTTTTTCATACCTCATTATATCTCAGATATGACAAGGAATGTTCCTGTAAAGATGAGAAGAAAAGACTTGCTGATTATAGTTTGAACTGCCGTTGTAGTTCATGCAAAGGAAACAAATTAAACACACTGAAAATTATCAACTCAAATGACAAATGATGATTATATTGCAAAATAGGGTAATCTTTTTTTACAAGTGACAAATTATGCAGAATATAAAGCACAACAAAACCGCAGCTGAAACATTCTCCAGCTACCATGCTTTTCAGTATTCACCTAGAACTAGTGTTAGTGGTTATTTTCCTATTTCTTTTCAGCCTTTTTCTTTCTCCACTTCATTTACATGATTAGGCCTATATTTCCTACAGATTACATACCTACACATGTACAATTAACAACCTCGACAACCCTCTCCGAAGCACTGATAGCATTCAATAAGCTCTCATGTCTAGCTAAGTGCACTCAAATTCATTTGGTGCTGGAGCTTGAATAAGGAATAAAGTCCAAAAATGCACTGGTCGAATGGCTTGCTTGCTTTTCACAGGCCATCCTGGCAGCTGAGAACCACATTGTGCACAGGCTGCCAAATTCACAGGTTTAGATCAGTCCTCCATAGCTCAGCATAGATACAAAACAAAAAATAACGAAACAAGATGAGTGTAGAAAGTTTTACCAAATGCCTTGAGAAGAACAAATGGGAAACAGATGGGTAGAAAGATGCATTGCAAGATAGACATAGAAGAAACTTGCAACAATTTACCTTGTGATTCTGTACACTGATTTGTGGTTCAACAAAATCTGCCTTGGGTGGTACATGATCTATGAACAACCCAAGCACCTCAAAATCTAGCAGGTAAGCTCTCAGCCCAAAGGACAAAGAAAACAATTGAAAGCCATCAC
Organism: Populus euphratica; assembly: GCF_000495115.2. Classification (NCBI taxonomy): domain Eukaryota; kingdom Viridiplantae; phylum Streptophyta; class Magnoliopsida; order Malpighiales; family Salicaceae; genus Populus; species Populus euphratica. The sequence goes on along the minus strand of NW_011500028.1, from coordinate 276,059 downwards.
TGATTATTACAAAGCTTCCAGGGTAACTGATGCTTTGGTGAAAACAGAGAGAACAAATGGTGCTTCTTCCCCAGGATGTATAGTTGTGGGTACAATTGTGTAACCTTTTGGATCAGGATCCAAAACCATTTCACATGATATTTCTCGAGAATTGACATAATCTGTCCCGCCAACTGATTCATGTAGGTAAATGTTGTAGGAAGCACGACGACCACGAGTTTTCAGAATCCTCATTCCAATGTAGAACATCATTGAATCATGACTGGATTGGTAATTTCTGAAACCAGCTGCTGTTCTAGAGAAACTCACACCCTAAACACAGAAAATTAGATGAGTTCATAAACTCAGTAAAGATGTGAAGTGCAAGGGATTAAAAAAAATTCTTGTATGTCCTTCACTGAAAGCATACCTGAGTTAAAGTGATGAACACATGAATTGGTAATGATGCATCTGGACCAGTGGCCCTCAATCGGAACTGTGGATTTTGATTCCAGGAAGCATAATCTTGGCATCCACCAGCACTGTAGCCTCGCCATTGGCCATGGACAGAATACCGCATCTCAGTGGGGTAGACACGGCATACATATATTGACCGGAAGTGGATTTGAAAGTCTTGCCAGGACATCCAGAATATACCATCTTTCGACTGTTCAACAAGACAGTTAACTTTTTGAAAATAATATCCCATTGCAAGATGGCGATCAGAACAAATGAAATCATCTGGTCACTCATGCCTCAACAAATAGTACTCAAGGACCATGATGCATAACTTTTTACTCACCAAGAGAAGAAAAGGAAAACATGCCTTAAAAAGTAGTACTCAAGTACCTGTGGAACATGCTTTAGTTTGTGCTTCATCCTATCAGTCCATTCAGGAGATGAGTCAGACCAAGGTCCATTCCACTCTACTTCATTAGCCCATGGATTTCGAATTTGAACAAGCTTATGGCCATCCACCTCTCTTACCTGAATAAGTTAACAAGAGTGTAAACTCCCACCAAGATTTCTTCAGCTGGTGCCCGATTAATGTAGAAAGATACAAGCTGGTATTACCTGCAGCAAAGAGTATGCATGGCCCTGCACAATACCACTTGAGGAAACCTGGACATCAGAACCTGATGGACTCCCTGCACCCAATAGAAAGCCTTCTTGTTTAAAGCGCAACAATTGAGACCACAGTCTACCACTTGCAAGATCAATCTGGGCCTGAGCGCTCCTCATGTCAATCTCCTCGCCAGCACCTCCAGTGAGATCCACAAGAGCATCCTGAACAAGCCCACCTTCCAATGCCTCATAAGAACCATGCAATTTGGCATACGCTTTCTCCAATATAGAAACCCAGAGTTCATTACCCTTCCGGCTGGTAGCAAATGCAGGTTTACCTGGTGATTCACACGGAATCCAATCATCAACAACAACTGGGACCCAGTCACCCTGCAAGGAGATAACAAAACAGAGAATACTGTTATGAACATGATAACCAAACAGGAAGAGGTCTCACTAATTATATTTGTTAGCTAATTTAACATGAAATGAAGCACCATTAGAGCAAAAACAGGGTCATACATTTTATTCAGAAATGAAAAGTACAACCCGGTTAAGAGATCAGGTAATTATAGTACACGACTCATGGAGTAAATTAAGAAAGCCAGTGTCCATGACCATAAAGATTCCCAAGACCAACCCCAGAACCACCTCACCCCTAGCGCACCTGGGCCAAGTCCCAGGGAAAGCATTGCCAATTCTTAAGGGAAGCCCAGGGAGGCTATATCTAATAGAATGGCAATTGCTTTGATATAGTCCCATCACAGGGAGATAGCTCCACCAAAAGTCTGGTAGCGTTGACATCTAAATCATCTAAAGAAGAAGAAACCCTACTTCCAAGATGCTAGCACGAAAATTGTCTGCTAAATGGTGCACTAGAGTTACTTTATCACTAAACAATGGGATTCTCTCCAGAATAATTTCTCATTTCAACAGCCAAGTCTATAAAAGAATAGCTTTGGATAAAAGTTTTCTCACACTCAAATCATCAGAATATGGAAGGCATGTCTAACCCATCAAAGATTAAATTCACATCAGCAGATCGAGTACCTTCAACAACTTTGGGGTGCATTTTTAACTTGCAAACATCAGAGGACTTCTCTAATTATTTCCATACAACAGTGATGATAAAAAGTCCAGAATACATCACAATGTTTCAATTTCCCCTTCAAAAGCACAGCTTAACCATAAAACCATATATCATATATTAAAGGACAAATGGCCACCTTTCTGCTTCCTTGCACGAATTAAACATTGAAAGATGTACTTAATACCAAAAGAAAACTATGAACTGTTACCTGAATACAAAAGCGAACTGTGTAAATTCCTTCCTCATTATACTCTGGTGTAATTATCACTTCTGATATTCGTGATACCTCTGTTAGAACAGCTACAGCGCTTAGAAACCAACAATCACCTAGATGACCCTATAACATGAGCAAGACAATTTTTAAGAATTCTGAACCATTAAATTAAGGTGATTCAAAATATATCATGATCAGTACAGTAAAGAAAAATTGCATGTCACGCAGCCAGGAGAGACCAGACCTGACAAACATCAGAGGGATTTGCTATCCCAGAAAACAAACACGGTTGGAAGTCTAGACGGCTTTCCTTGACTATTTCCACAGGCCGCATCCACTCAGAGACAACCTAGGTTTGAACTCCAAGACAAAGTTAGAAAAACCAATAAAATACACCAAGCTGCATGTAATTACAGATAAGAAACAACCTGCAACTTCGAAGGGGGATTTCTAGGATCCATGTATAACGATTGATCATTTGGAGGAAACTCCTGGTCAGTAAAATGTGCTTCTCCTCTAGCACACAAGGCTTCCTTAACAGCCAATTCAACTGAAAGCATCCGTTGATTAATTTCTTCTTGTGTTTCTATCCTAGGTTTCCTAAACCTCCTAGCAAAAGAATCAACATCTATCACTACTCCTTCCCGATCTGATCTCCTTTTCCTCCCACTTGAATATTGCCCGTCCCAGTCTACATCATCCCTATCGTAAAGATCTACATCTGCAGGATCACTATCCCACTCATCAACCTAAGTGAACACAAGAAGCAAAGATTAGTCAAGGACTTCAAACTCAAATATAAAATGTTGTTTCTGTTAGTTGAAATTTCACACAGTTCACCATAATAAGAAATACTGACAGCAGAAACATACTCTGGGGGGTGAATCTGCCCATTGCCAGTTATCTTCAGGGTAGTCAATCATACCAAACTCTGTTGAGCCTATAGCAGCATGAAGAGAGGCAATCTCATCTTCAGTTAAGCACCTTCCCCATAAGAAAACATCCATTATATGCATCTTAGACTCAGCTCCTTCGCTATCTGATCTTCCAAATGCATCCACATCTATTGGTGGCCTAACACCGACCCAAACTTCTGTCCCCTGTTCCCAGATGCTACTGCCCACAGACAATGGTAGCCCAGTTTGGAAGCCATCAAAGCCACCATCCAAATAGCAAGTTGCTTCACCCAAATCAGCATCAACAGTCATTGTCACGATATGCCATCTGCAAAGTAATTGTAAGACCCGAGTAACTTGAAACTGGAGATAGAAATGATATATGCTGAAAATAAAAGCAAAATACAAGTATAACACATTTCGGAGTTCCAATCCTTCATTAAAGATTAAATACCACAACAAGTGCAAGAATACATGGAAAGTTACAAAGGAAGCACTATGATTTGAAGTTGCAGCAAAAAATTTCCTCACCTTCCATCAGCAATACTTGTTGCACTGATACTCCACTCCTTGGCAACAGTTGTCTGCCTATCACCTTTAGTGATTAATCTAAGCCCAACCTGTCCAGCCTCAATACCTTGCTCAGCACCAGCCACCAGAATTTCCCAGCATTCTTTCTTCTGAAATTCAGTGCCTAGAAGGCAAACTGGTCCAGACTCAGGTTGGATCAAAACTGCAATGGAAAAGCTGACCTTTCGACTTTGACATACACTGGAATCGATCTCACCACAGTGCCTGCCACTTGTGGTTGGTTCATCATCAAGAACACATACAGCACCTGTAACTCCAGTCTGCAACAACATTAAGATTTAATAGATTCATATTTCACAACAAAATTGGTGACATCTTTACACACAAATTCAGATGTTAGCTTTATAGATCATAATGTAGCAAAGTGATTCTAGGAAAGCTTTAGGCAGTTTGGGATAGTTTCTTAAAGGCGCAGTCCCTGCTCCTGCAAAACCAGACCTGAAAAGTCCACAAATTCCAGAAGCTGAAGCTGGAGTGCTGACTTCCTTTATACAATTTGGGATATTACTTATCTGGCTATTGATCAGGTTATTAAAACTAGCCCATATAACTGCACAATATTTTCAGAACATCTTCTGCTGAATCAGTTGTTAAAGATACAGTCTTTCCTTAACCATTCTTGGTTTCAGAACCCAGATTCCATGCATTTCACCATCCCCACGCCTATCTCAGCTGAAGCACTGCAGCTAATCTATATGCTTTAATCATCTATGGGAAGGCAAATCCTCCAAATATGGAAGAAATGCCAGCATTTCATATCATATGATATTAAAAGAAAAAAAAAGCAAAATGGAAACATAGAACTGATTTACAGAACAAGGTTATCAACCTGCAGTGCTCGGCGAGCTAATTGAGCTGTGCGTATCCTACGTGCAATGCTTGAAACCCTTTCTCGTGCAAAGGAATCACTGAGAACAGAATCACCTCCCACAGCACGCACTGCAGCTGTCATAGCTGCTGCCTCCCTGCTGCCAGCATTAGGAATAGTGGAAATGAGAGACGCTTCAATCTCCTTCCATTTGCGCTCCTCCTTCTCCAAAAGGGCCTTCCTTCTTTCTTTACCTCTCCCCTCCTCCTCACGTCTTTGCATTAAAATTTCCTCTTCCATCTCCTTTTCTCTCAGATAGCTACAAAATCCAGAATGAAGATTTAGAAACATGGAAAGAGTAACTCCTTGCATGGTAGAAAAAGGATTAAAAAAAATAGTCAGAAAGTTGTCACCTCTCCTGAATAATTTCAAATTGCCTATGGTCCTCTGGCATCCACTTTTTAATTTTCTTGGCACTTAGGTCAGAGAAACCTATGCTGTCAAGAAAAAGCCTCAAGCGTACCTCATCCTATCATGGCAGAAGTATAATCAGGAACTCTAAGTAATGATAAAACAAGTATAGTAATCATCACAAAACCCTGATTTACCTGTACTCTTTCTGCCTGAGCAGTCAAGCCAAGCAGAAGAAGTAGGTAACCACCAAATCTATCCCACATGTACACCCATTCAGTATCAATTGCCTCTTCTAAAGCCAAAATCCGAGCATGCGCACACATTTCCCTTCTGTAATCTACACCACTGACTGATTCATGCCGAAATGTCTGGTATCTCATCCTGCAGAGGAAAGATCCTACTACTAATTCCTCATTTCTTAGACGATCTCGCAATTTCATGACATCATCTCTAGGAAGCACAAGGTTTCCTGCCTTATCACGTGTAGCAGTAGGGTCCCCAACCAAAAGAGCTGTTGAACTAGCAGACCGCTGAGGAGCTGAATATGTTCCGGACAAAGCATTTCTTGTCTGCATGATAGCATAATAAAATGCAACACATTAATTGCAGTGCAGTAGTATATGAGCATAAGTTTGGACAACCTTCCACCATACAAGATATGGGGAATTAAAAAATATGGTGGATTTATTATGTTCTATAAACACATTACAGTAGGAGTATGTACACATACTTTCACAAATATTTAGACAGTAATTTGGGCATGACCCAGTGAAAATCATATACCATATGGACTCAATTTAGTTGTAAGGATTGCTGCACTTCACCGCCCCAAATTTTCATTTAGATTTAGCAAAATACTTAACCACGCACATCATTGATGCCAAATTCAAGAAACCAATCAACATTTATATTGCATATTCAACTATTTGCAGGGGGGATCTTATGGCATTGATGCAAGATAAACTGGATAATGAATCAACTTCAAGTTCAATTTTAAATTCAAAATCAAACACACCTTAGTGGCAGATCGTGTAATTGCTTGAACAATCATATCCTTGCTGAGAAATTGAACTGCATCTTCCATCATCTGGAGATGCAAGCAAATGTTATCAACTGAACCCGATAAGCATTGCAAAGGGAGATACAAAGTAACTCTTTTCAGATAATATTAAAACCAGCATTAGAAAAATAGTCGCAGACTGGCATCAAGTCAAATCAAATCATAGGAAATCAGATATGATTAGTATGCTGACCTTTAGAGTCAGGCATGGACGAGAGACTGCAAACCCAAAGGATACAACAAGAGTAATTGCAGATACAGCAGCACCAGCAAATGGTGGATAAATATTCAAACTGGCAACAACACCCCATCCTTCAGTTGCCAAAGCGATCCCATAAAGCATGAGAAATGCACCGCTGTTTGAGAGGTGATGCACAAACATTAGATGTGAATAAAGAATGAAGCTCTAGTATAGATATAAAAAATTACAATAGAAAATAAATGACAAAAGAATTAGAAATCCATGACTATATAAGAGAAAAGAACATTGATTAGATAAACAAACCTGACATTTTTTCCACAATCTGCATGGGCATCATAAACATAAACAGGCAGTACTCGTGGTGAATAAACTACAATGGGTGGTGACAGAAGGACCTGCAGGGACACACGTGTGTGCAGAGAAGGAAAGGAAATGAATAAATGAGAAAATAAAATCCATTTTGTAAAATGAAAAACAGAGAATAAATATTACAATCAAAACTTGAATGGAGTTAATGTGATGAAACTTACAGTCAATGCTCGTCCAGCAAGAAGAAACAGAAATGAAAAATAACCAACAGATGCTCCCACAAAAGGCTTCCCTGAAAAGAAAGGTGAAATTTAAAGTCACTGGCTGGTTGTCATTATGCAACAAAGTCATGAAGAGAGTATGTCCAAGACTAGGGTGCTGAGGAAGTTGTATGGGTCAATAATGATATTTGTTTTCACCTTCAAAGCATCCAACAAGAAATGCAGCCAAGCCCAAAAGAAAAGCGAGGAAACAAACAAAGAGCATCTGTGTCCTGGTCAAATAGAAATTGTTTGAAGCCCAGTGATGGATAACACCAATAGCTAGTACGATCAGGAGAAGAACTAAGAGGAATGCCACCCCTATCTGTTGCAATTGAGAGGACAAAAGAAAAACAAGTCAACAGATTTTGCACAAAAATCAAGGATAAGAAAATACAGGGATGCATAAAAAACCCCACTTACAGTCCATGGCTTAACCACAGCTATAACAGCAGATATTGCACCAAGCAGCAGCAGAAGACCAATAATAACAAATATATATACACCTCGAGAAAGCTTCCAGTCATCATCTTTCCTGCAAAATAAAATTAAAGCACATTAAATGGCCGAACAAATGCCCACTTGCAGCAGTACACAAATATCCAGTCATGGTTTGAGAAGTAAACTTCTGTCATGGAGTAATGTTTAGTACAATAATTCTCACCATTTAAGCAATCCACAGCAAAGTGATAGCAATGCTGGAATGCACACAAGAGGAAGTAGGGCTGCAAGAAAATCACCCTTTGTTGGAACCTGGTCATCCCTGGATTGGACTACTTCCAAATAAGATGTGCCACAAAATGCCACGAGAACAACTACCAAAACAGGCAACATGAAGTAAGATAAATCCACAAAATGCCACACAAAAATGCAAATATTAAAGACCATACAAGTATAGACAGGTTACCTGCAAATATCCCAACACATACAGCAGAAGACAGGGAAAACCGATATGTAGCAAACCATGAAATAATTGGTAGCACACCAGTGACTATTAAGGCAATTGCAGATGCCATCACCCAACCAAGGTATGCTGGTGATGCATAAGGAGAACTAAAGCTTTTTTGGCCACTGGTCAATGCCCTGTATCCTAAATCATCCAGAGGCTTTGCAGACACAATTGCACCCAGAGCTAACACAGATCCAATAAATACTATTGTACAAACAATAAGAACAATACCCTAGAAAAGACAAGAAAATCAACTAGAATCAATAAGGTTTAATGTAGCAAACCAAATGATATAAAAATATAAAAAAGTGGAAAGGTGATAGCTCCTTTGAACCATTAGACTTCCAAAATGATAGATTTATTCTTGAATAGTTGCATAAAATCCGAAGGTGAAGGGTGGAGAGCGGGAAGGAACAAACCTCCTTTGTCCCAGGAGGACGATGGTTTTCAGTATGACCTGCAGACTGCAATTGATGAACCCAAAACTGGTAGCCATTGTGAATCCAAATAGGAATGGCAACAGAAAGACAAGCCACCATGAGTGGGACAGTCAAGGATAATCCAAGAAGCAGTGACGATTTGCTGCAGAAGTGGAAATAGAAATTAATGCATAATGAGGAATGGGGTGCAGAGTCACCCATAACATGTCATAGAATCATCCACGAAGAAGGCTATATACAGTAAAAACACACTGCCTTGATTGGAAAATTCTAAAATGACACAAGTAATTAAATGAAATGTGAAATCCACCATACCTCAAGAAGGAAAGCAACAATCCAACACCAGTGCTGAGCAGCCAAGCAATAACACCATACTGAAAGACAAAGATGTTCAAGGAGACATAAGAACGCCAAGAATTCAGATACAAGTCCCACAAACTTTAAATAGTATAAAGACATAGGATAGCAGAAAGAACAAACAAAGGCAAATTTTATATGGATTTATGTACATATGCACATAAATAAACAAAAGAGAGAATCCATTTTTAATGCAACACAAAAAAATGAAGAAATTACAATATTCAATAGTATCTACCTTGCGAGGTTTTGATGTCATGGCCATTTCTTCTACTTGAAGTGACCGAAGGAAAGTCATGATTGAGCAAACAACAAGAGATAGAAGAAATACTGCAATGCCAAGCTCAAACTGCAACATAAATTGTTTCAGCAAACAACAAGGGATAGTAGAAATACTGCAATGTCAAGCTCAAACTGCAACATAAATTGTTTCATCAAATTTAAACATTATTTTTGTTTACTATCAATATCTGACGAAAATCTTACCAAAAACAAAAACAATATAATTAAGGAAAAATCTTACAAACTCCACTCACCTGTTGATGTGTAGTATTTATAATTTTTATTATCTTGGGACGAACAATTGCCAGAATAGTCGTTTCCACAATGAAGATGAAACTAAAGAGAACCCATGCTCGCTCAGGAGTACCTGCCATGTGATGCAGAACAAATCTAGACATCTGAAGCCACTTTTCACGCCCCTGAAGCCTTAGCTCTTCTGAAAGAGAAATTTGATTGGGCATAACACTGTCAACACTATTTGAGTCAACAATAGTGATATCAGTATTGTCACGATGATCTCTATCTGCATCCAAACTGCTCCTCTGGAGTAATGCCAGGATAGTGGGATCCAAGTTCTTCTCCTTCAACATCATGGCAAAATTAGGATCCAGTCCTTTATCCTGAAGTAAAGTAGCCAGTTCTCTGTTGCCTTGCCTTGCCCTCTTTTTCAGCATAGAGGTAATCCTTGGATCATTCAACCTTTCCTGAAAAGCAAGAGCAAGGTTCAAATCTAGCAGTTGTTGATTTGCAGAAGTTGATGCACTAGACTCGCAGCATTGACTATCAAGACCACCGCTAGAGCAAACCACTGGGGAACTATTCAGATCAAATTTTTTATCCCCAGATGTCCCAGCTTCAGGCTCTTGGACAGCTGAACAACAAGAACTGCTATGTAATGCTAAACTCGGCCTTCCACTGTCTGTGCTTTTATCACTGTTGATCCCCTCATGACAACTAGCATTTCGGCATAGAACATTATTCCAGTTACTAGAATCAGTCGTGCACTGCACGGCCAACTGGTTGCCAGAGTCAACAATATTACCCAGTGGACCTGCTTCAATACTACTACTACGTTTTACACTTGAGCCACAACCTTCAGAAGAGCTGGATGAAGTGTTCTGTTCCTTTCTGCGAAAACCCTCTCTAAGGCGAATCACTGTGCTCTTTAAGGCATCTCTTCTAGCAGCTAAAGGATTTGTGACTGACAAATGACGAGAAACAGTAGCACCTAACAGAACAGATGCTACAATAGCATAACTAATGCAATGGCCCAAGTACCTGAAGCAAAGAAAAAGAATGTTAACTATGACATAAGACAGCGACCGAAACCAACAAATTTACACATAATTTTGAGCAAAAATCTATAGAACAAACCAGTAATGCACCCCAAAGCAGAAAAGAAAAACTCGGGATATGCCCGCAACAAAAAGTGCAACCACACGGCTTTGAAGAAGCTGAAACCCATACAAGCATGCTCCCATGTTCCAATCTGCATAACAATTAATCACATGAAATTAGCTCCAAGTATAGCAAAGGTTGCATAGAAGGCAATGAATAATGCAAAACATAAGTAACCATGGTCATCAATAGGATACCGAGAATAATGACAGCAGCTGAAGTAATGAATCCAAGCCAGCGTGCTTCTGTTGCTGTCAAACCATATAAAATCGAATACACAAGCAGAACCACAAGTGAACCAAAGTATAGAAGTCCAAGATGTGAAGCCCTATAAACACATTGAGAAGAAAAGGAAAAAAGAAGTTATTATAGAAGCAACTAAACAATTAGACTGGCTAGGCAAAAAATGCCTAGTTAATAATTTAACACCTCAAAAGGATGCTGAACCGATTTAATTAACCCTCGTAAGCAAGAGTCATACACACTCCCTACTTATCATAAAGCAAGTAAAAAATAAATGCAGTTATCAACAGGACCACCTGAAAAGGTTGCACCCACTCTAGTTATGCCTAAACAAGACAGATTCAACACTCACCACTAAGATATAATACAAAATACCAAACAAGCAAAGCTTGAGCATATGGCTTACCTACTGGATTGCCGAGGGTATAATTCATTGGGTTCAGGTGGCTCTGGAGAGCAAGGAATCGGACCCATTTCTATACAATCACTATAAGCAAATTTGTATGCCCTCCGCACATACTCATCCACATCTAAGCCATTCCCTTCAGGCATTGAAGGAACAGGAAACAAAATAAAATATTTATTATGTCAAAAACAGATAACAGCAACAAAAGTTTATTGCATCATCAAGACTCAGGCCTGGAAAACATGAAATCATATCATCACAGTGCAATACATCTCCGGAACAACTAATGAAGCAAAATAACGCTTGACATGAAAAGATAAAGCAAAACTCACCATTAAAGACCATTCGGCAAATAAAGAGCATGTTAATTGCCAAAGCAATTGCTGATACACCAAAAAAGAAACCAGAGGGTGAATATCGCTCAGATGCATTTTTACCAGCAGTAACATACACAGCACATAGTTCGTATGCACAGAGCAAGGCAACAGCCAGCAGAAGAAGAATAGCAACTGCTCCTGTAGAGCCAAAACAAAGAAATTAGGTCATAACCAAAGGCAAGAGAAAACAATGCAAAACTCAATGAATAATATGAATGGCAAAGTTACGCAATGATAAAAGCAAACTTCAATTATTACCATGCACACGATAAAACCAGTGCCAGATAAACAAGATTAAGACAATGAGAACATGATATTTAGCAAAAGATGAAAATGAAATTTTATCATGTTAGGCTTCCCAGTCTTAATGCCCCTCTTTAGTGAGGGATTGTCACAAATAGATTCATATGGACCAGAAAGCAGCCTATAGTTACATCTATATATGGAGTTCAAGTGTAATGAAACCAGCTCTAATTTATCATCCACTTGTTTTTTATTACTGAACCTTTAACATGAATACTGTAAATGTATGCAGCTTAGCTGGTCATAATAATGTTCCTGTTTGTTATTGAGCTTCTTACATCTTTCTTTTCCCCCATTTCATAAGTAGCTTCCTCTGCCACTTTATCATATTTGCTTTAGTCCCAACTGTTTGATGCTTTACCAAGTTTACTGTCACATTCCCTCTATATCTAATTATTAATCTGTTTAACTGAGTGACATTTTAGAGGTCCAGAATAAAGTTTTCCTAATTTGGAAAAATAGTCGATAATTATGTTTTCAACTTTTATAGATGCCAAGTTGCTTAAAACCAAATCCTTGGCTCATTCATGACAGTTTAAGGTTTTCTTTTTTTCTTTTTTCCACAAATTCCAGCAAGATAATCAATCGTTGAATTTCCCAAAATGTCTAGTGAATGCATTGCAACTCATCTCCCAGTCTAACAAAACTTAGCTGACCAGACAATCCCTCATTCCTATAAATTCTTGTCACTAACCTGTTCTATATTACTACATTTCTATCACATGCCTCAATCTCACCAACAAAGCATCTGCATTGTCTAACATGAATTGATTTATCTCAACGTGAATATTAAATTCAAATTTAGGAGAGTGGAACCTGCCTCATTCTCAATAGGACGATCTATCCTCCAATTAGTTGCTTTTAATGAGAAACAGAAAGGAAAGACTTTGTTATTGACTTAAGAAAGTTCCTAACCACTTGGAAACTTGTATAATAGAGGAATGCATGCTGAATAGCATGTTTAACATGAAATTAAATGCCAAATAAAATCAATTTAAGAGGTTACATCTCTAGCACCAAAGACAGATTTGCTATACAAATATCACGATGGACATACGAACATTAAATAATAAGACAGAAAAGAGTTCATTTTCTAGGTAAACAATGAAGACAAAGAGGGTAAGGAAACACATACTTGAACTTTGCCATTGTGTTCTCCACCAGAGCATGATTGAATAGAATGCCAATAGAAGAGCAGTTCCAGCCATGATTACAGCCAGACCAATTATATCACGATGCAATATTACAATTAACCAGCTTCCCCACATGACAAGCATTAGAACTGGAGATACAACAATCATCCATGCAGATAGAGAGAGAAAACGACACAATATGCCCAGCTGAGGACCTTGTAAGAAATGTGGCCATTTTCTGGCAAAGATCCAGCTGAAATGAGAAATGCCAGCCGAGAACAAGAGGATGAGAAAAGGACTTAATCCAATTATCAGTATACACACAGTTTAACAGTATAACACATTGACTTCATAAATAAGAATGCTGAAAGTAGAGAAACCAATAAAGTACACAAGCAAAGCCTAAACACGGAGACAAGGAAAAAGAACCTGTATAACAGAGGAACATGTAGAGTTTATTGATCACGTCAAAGAAAGAAAAGAAAAGGGTGTGAAAAGCTCTGGGAAGTTGTCTATTTTTGTATTGTCCAAAACCTATAAAAAACAATCTATTTTTTAAAAGAAAGGAAAATCTTGTACTCAAATAACCTGCTAAACCAGCTTTCTGTTCTATATTACATCTCTGCATAATCGGAAATAACCAACTGTTTTTCAATCACACAACAAATGAAGCCTTAATGATTAATTAATGACACGTTTAACAAACTAAGGAATATTACTATATAGGACAATGCAACCTCAAATCCTAATAATTAACCATTAATTATCACATCCTATAAACCCCCACATGAAATCTATGTACTTTCAATCACTCTGGCAAGTATGGCGACAACATAAATAGAAATTCCGAAAGTTGCTTATCCAGAATTACCTATAAATCCTCCATGGCCTCCAATTCACTGCCCATAGAATCGAATACGAAGCGGAACCCAAAACCGCAAAAAGGGTCCCTGAAATAGCACAGGCCAGAACAATCCCATGCTGGTCGCCTTCCATGGCTCCACTATCCCACCTACTGCACACCCACGTGCATCAATACCACCACCAATTTTTCACAATAGATACAAACAAAACTAAAACACATTGTCCAAAATTAACAGTAATGAAAGGGGCAATTTACTGGGTTTTAACTAAAAACGTGAAAACATAAAGAAATTACAAGAACAAGAAAAAATCCATCTAACACCTACTGAAAAGAATTGAAATCCACATAAAGAATAACAATGTAGGGTACAGAAAAATAGGATTTTTACCTAGAGTGAAGTGAACTTGATGGGAAACAGCACCATAGCCTTAATTCAAAAGGGTCATGTAATAATTGAGCTTTATCTAGGGTTTTGTTGCTTCTATACAAGTAAAGAAGAGAAAAAGGTGAAAAAGTTAGCTACTTTAGACTTTGTTTTGTTTTGTCTGGTGTTTGATTGGTTAGGTTTTATCTTCTTTGAGGATTTTCAGCTTCAGAGAGGAACAGAAAGAAAGAGTAAAGTTCAAAAAAAAAAACACTATTACTATGTGTGAACTGTGAGGTAAAAAAGATGGTCTTTTCTTAGAGAGAGAGAGAGAGGGAGAGGGAGAGGAACAAGACAAGAAGACTGGAAAACATGAGTAAAGATGGGGGATGGTTAAAAAACTAACAGCTTTGTTTCTGTCTGAATATTTCCATGTGGCCGTTTGTTTCGAAAGGTTATTTAAAAAAAAAAATTAATTTTTTTTTGTGTTTATTTATTATTTAAAAAATTAATTAATAAAAAAATATTTTCACTTAAAAAAATATTTTGATTTCAATTAAAAAAATATTTTTTTAATTGAAAATATGTTTTAAAATTTGTGAATTATTTAGAAATATCTTATTATTTGTTAATTATATCAAATTTAATTTTTAATCTTTTAATTGTTATGTATTTTGATTTTTAATTTAATTCTTTAAAATTTAATTTAATTCAATTTTTATATTAATTTTAGTATGTTACAAAATTATACAATGTATATAAATATCTAGATATCTTCCTACACCTCTTTATTATTATGTTCATTCATTATTATTAAGTTTATTTAAATCTCTTAAAGTTCATTTTGAATCTATATATTTTTATAATCTTTAAACTTACAAGTATTTATATACATGTGCCTATAAATACGAACATTATTAAGAGAATATGGTGTAAACATATATAATTATAAATTATAAATTTATATGAAATAAAAATGTTCTCTTTTTATCCTTTAATTTCAATTATTTTTATATATAATATTTACTTTTTATTAATTATATTGTTTTATTGTTATATGCTTCTTGGGATATATTTTTATAATATATTTCATGTTTTTTTTATTGTTATTTGGTTTTTTTTCTTTTTTTATTGTCAGATTATTAACGGACTATTCCAAAGATATTACAAAGGATTCTACAACAACTATCAATTTACAAAATCTATAGTTTTTAATAATTTTAGCTATTTTAATTTTTGAATCTCAACTCTCCTTCCATCACTTAATTAGTTGGATGTGTATGCGTGTGTACACACCACTAAATATAAAATAGAATGTATGATTAAGTTGGATGTATATGCGTGTGTACACGCCACTAAATATAAAATAGAATGTATCATTTGAGTTATTCTTTATAAGATGTCTTTATAAGTTTTTATAAACTTTCATAACATTAAAGCAATAACAAGCAAACACCTTATCATTTTCAAAGCTTCCATGCAAACAAATCTTCATCATCCTCATTCTCTACTATACCTTTTTATGGTTCCACCAATTATTTATTCTTACTTACTTAATATATTCAACCTATTTTACAACATGTCAATCAAAAACATAAAAAACATAATTACTTGTCATGGAGTGTTTAGACTTTAAATCATTTTATTTTTATTTTTTTGAAAATCAAGATCTAAATGGTATGATCAATGGTTATAAAGCAGCACTATCCTAAAACTCTTTGAAACGACTCTTTTAATTCAGCATATACAATTTGGTTCAAGAAAAAAAATTGTGTTTTAAGCTAGTTACTAGCCTTTATGTATGAAAAGCTAGTATCTACTATCTTTAGTTTGAAAACCTCTAAACAAGTTTATGATTCTCTTTAGACTAGATTTTAAGGTACTTCAAGGTCATGTATTATTCTTTTTGAAAGACAACTTTAGGCTATTGTCCAAAGTAATTGTTTATGCTTTGTATTTCTTGAAAATTTTAAACAATTGGTTGATCACCTTGTTGTTGCAAGTCAGCTGGTGGATGATCAGAACTTCATCATTTTCTTAATCGGTGGTATTCATGCCACTTTTACTACATTTATTACATCTTATAATTTTGCTTGCAAGGATAATTACCTATCTCCTGATGGTTTTCATTTAAAACTTTTAAGTTTTAAGACATTGATTAAAATATGCAAAATTAAAATTTTGCATTTTCTACAAAGACATTTAATTATTAAAAGAGGAAACCTGGAACTACCATAAAAAAAAAAAATTAACAAGTTACTATATCAGCACAGCTTCGTGGACTTTCAAGATTCAAGTTCAACAATAATTGTATAGCTCGTTTTAATTTTTCTTTCCAAGGAAAAAGCCTGGTCACATTGCTTTAGAATATTTTCAGTGCTTTAATTTTTTTTTCCAAGGCAAGAGACCACCGTATGAATTATCAACAATTCATAATAAAGCTAACGATACTTTTAAGCAATAAAATTGTGTATACAAATAATAGGGCTAACACTCATATTACTGCTAATGTAGCAAATTTAACAACTATTTACCTTATAATGGTCTTCAAACTATCCAAGTAGGCAATGGTTTAGTATTGCTAATCCATAACACTGGTGTTTCATATATAAATATAACTCATGATTCTTTTATTTGAATAATTTTTTTCATTATTCTAAAGTTACAACCAATCTTTTATCTATTAATCAATTTATCCTAAATAATAACTGTTATTTTATTATGACTGAATCTGATTTCTATGTTAAAAGAGAATAAGACAAGGTAATTACTACTTCGCGAGCTAGTTAAGCATGGTTTCTATCCAATTAATAGGAACAAGAGTTAAACCGATAAATTTTATTGTTTAACTTCCAAGTTAGGGATAAAGGCCACTAGGGATTAATGAAATGATTGTCTTTGTTGTCCTTCCAAGTCCACCCTAGTTTATGTCGTTGATAAAAGAGTTCATCAGCAAATCAAGTGTTCGTCATTCCTGATAATTAGGAAAAGCTAAAAAACTATTATAAGTGGCTTTAATAAATAGTCCACAAGACCTTTAGCTTTGATCCATATTAATGTCTGAACATCCCTTATCACTTCAGCTAAAGGGCGACACTATTATATGTTATTCACTGATGACTTCAATCATTTTACATAGATGTATCTCATGCATTTCAAAAGCGATGCTTTTTTTATTTTTAAAAAAAGTATAAAGTTCTTATTGAAATTTTTTTTCCTATTCAATTCAGCAACTGCAATCTAATACTAGCGGAGAATACTTATCTAAATGTTTTCAAAACCTTTTAGTTAAATATGAAATCTTTTATCACTTCACATGCCTTATATATCTCCACAAAATAGTATAGTCGAACGCAAGCATGAACATATTCAAGAAATGTGATTGACCCTTTTAAAAAAAGTTGCTATTCCAAATTGTTATTGGGTAAACATTTTCTTGACATTAATGTACTTGATCAATTGCTCACCGACCAAGGTTCTAAAAAATCCAGCACCATATTTTGTCCTTTATAAAACAACATCTATAGATTTCGAACCTTAAACTTTTGGCTATGCCTATTACCTCTATCTCAGATCATATGAACATCATAAGTTAGTTTTTAGAATTAAAGAATGTATTTTCCTAGGATATTCAAATCAATTAAAAAAAGTATTGTTGCTTATATTATATAAAGTTTTTTTCTTTGTCTCTAGATATATAGTATTTTTTTGATAAAGAAACTTTCTCTTGGATAGAAGTCAATCTCCTACCATCCATGAAAGCAATTAGTTCTCAGGTATGTCTTTTATTCCTCTTACAATTTCTTTACTTTCAAATATTCAACATTTCACTTATATTCTAAGTGTTATATATTCGGTCTCAATATATCATACAATAATTTTATTTAAGAGTTTAAATATTTATATTGAGATAGTTCTTTGATACACCATTAAAGCTTTAATAATAAAATGGTTATAAGTTTAAATTTTAATATTTTTATTTTTTAATTAAAATTAATTAATTATACAAAGTAGTGAGATTTTGTACAAATTTTAAATTTAAAAAAATTATTTAAAGGAGTGTATTAAAAAATAATATAAATTATATTTTTAAACTTTATTTAACAGTTTAAATTTTTAAGTTTTTTTTTTGGGATACTAATAAACTAACTTTGAAGGGAGGATTTTGCTTCTCTTATTATTTAGAAGGTCGATATTACTTAATTATTAGCAGTTTCTTCTTAAAATTAATAAATGTTCAGTTGATTTTTTTTCCTTTGTATTTCTTCTTAAATCGCAATTATCTTCAATATTGTCAGTAATTCAAGTGTGGTAACACTTGATTTAACTGATGCGTGTATTCTCGTATGTTTTTGGTGAAGGGCTCCTTGTACGTGAACCTGTTCTTGCAGTCTTGCCGCTGCTCTGTGCTGATTTTTCTTGTCTTGACTCACACCACGAAGGGGCCAAGGTCCAATCTTGTCCCTACCTTTTTCAGTTTTCTGCCCAGATTCACGCTTCGTCGATTTATTAAATAGGTAAAGTGCTCATCATCCCTTCCTATTCCAAGGACAATAATTATCTTTTAAAACTGAGCATCATTAATTAGTCAAGCAAAAATTTACCATAGAATACTCATATCAGTTGAATTATCAAGCCTAACCACAGGCACAACAGCCAGCCAACCCCTACGAACTCGGGTCTTTGTAACCTTGGTAAAATCTGAGTGCCATGGAAAAGAAGAAATTGTAAGCTATAGGTGTGTAGATATCTGCAAAGCTACCGACATAATTCAACTATAGAACATCCTCAACAGCGGAGAACTCCAAGGTTGTTCTCTAGCAACAGCTGAGAATTTTTACCTGGGATTATTTATCTTAAAACAACTGGATCTGTTTGAAAGGTCCAGGACTATAAATTCCACCTTGATTTCTTGATAGATTAGATCTTAATCAACCCCAAACAAGACCTTGGATGGTGGATCTGAGCGGTAAATCAACTGACATTCTCCACTCTACTCGCATAACAAACCCCATTGACAATGCTTGCAGGACATCTCTTCCTGCACATTGCAGGATGTTGCCAGAAAATGACATTTAGCATCATGCCAATCTTGTAAAACCTATCTTAATTTGAGACACTTGCATCAAAGAATCTCTCATTGGAAGCCTTTATGAAATGAAAATGGAAGAATCCCTCTTGTTTTGAGGAATGAACGAATGACAAACCAATTTATTTGTACTTATATGATCAGATTCAGGTGAAGAAGGTAGAGCCCTAGAGTCCTTCACAAAAGTCTCCGGCTTTCTTGAGAAGTATACTGCCATCAGCTCACATGCAACTCCTAGAATCCAAATATTTTTTCTTTTGAAAGGAGAAACATTATTCAAATCTCACTGCTCCCTTCCACCCTGCATTTCTTTATTTTTGTATTCAAAGTGGAGGAACAAAGAAAATGTGGCATGCCTGAATGTTTTCATGGCCAAGAAAGGTGAGAGATTCATTCATTCACCACCAAACTACTCCCAAGGAAGAAGTATTAACAAACAAATAGAGTACAATGAGAGTAAAAGGCCAGGTTCTTTTAGCTTTTTGAGAAACTTGGCCGCTTCCCCAGCCACTTGCATGGAGAATCTTGGTGAAAAAAACAAGGGTCAAAACTTCCCACTTCAGAAATGTCACGTTCACTAGCCCAACCTACCAGTAAAAACTAAAAAGGGGTATACAAGAGAGAGAGAGAGAGAGGCATTACACTAGGGTGAATGATACACAGGGAGAGAATATATGGGGAGGGGTGAAAATGGGAGGGTGTGTTTCACTTCATTGACAATTTTCATTTCTACCAGGGCCCCCATAATAAAAGTAATGGCCCCAATCCCCATTATTGCCAGTTAGAACATCATAGCAGTTGGATTGCTCAGTGAAGGTGCCAATCCCTTTGGGGGCCTTGAGATTGTTGGAGGCATCAACAACTTGAACATTCCTGAAATAACTTGATTTGCCGAACCCTTCTTCAGGGAAACGACCACTGCCCATTTGAGTAGAGGTGTGCTGACCATCAGGCTCTGAGTTCACCACCTCACCTCCCCACTCAATCATGGAAGCACTATCTGCTAGGTATGAGAACAGGAAAGAAGGCCAATAACCCAACACATAGTCATTGCCAAATTGCATCCACCAGTGTCCCTCTTTTGGATCCTGCAAGAGTTTCGATTAAAAACTTCAAAGGTGTGTGCTTCGAGTAAATAGGTGAGCAGTCCTCTCGACTCTCGAGCACTGAGCTAGACAACAATAACGTTCTCCATCATAGTATCTAAGTCCTGCCTGTACCATGCTATGTAGGGTACTGGATTCTATTATTTATGTAAAAAGTGTATGGAAAAATTTGGAAAAATGGTGTTTTTTTTAATATAAATATATTAAAATAATATTTTTTTTATCTTTTAAATAGATATATCAAAACAATTTAAAAACATTTAAAAAAATATTTTGTTTTTTTTTTAAAAACACCCTTCAAATTTTGATGAAACTACTGTGTAAAAAAAAAACAACCCTTCAAATTTTGATGAAACTACTGTGCAAAAGCATCCCAAACGAGGTCAATGTCCTCCTATCAATTCAAAATTCAATGTGTCCAAACCAATGATCAAAAGATAATGCCAAAAGACCTTGCTATTCAACTTGGAGCTGAATATGAAACCATTCAGAGGGACAATATCTGTAAAGTTTCACATGCGCCTCAGAAAGTATCAGTTCACTCCGTTTTTATATTTGGCTCCTATATGCTGAAAACCTTACTAATGACCAGGCCTTTAGCTATTCAACTTGGAGCTGAATGTGAATGAGAGGGCCTTGGATTTTACCTTCCAGACAAGTATACTGATATCATATTGGGAATTGCGATAGCCAGAAACAGGAGAGATGCTTGCACCCATTGCAATCTCGCTGTTGATTTGAATAAAGCCTGAGCAAAGGAGATTGTAGCAACCTGTGGCTTGATATGCATCACTCTGAAATATTTGCACAAGTAAAACAATAGCGAGTGAGATCGATCAGTTAATCCATGAAAATTTTAAGACTAATTAATGAGTGACAGGACTAGCAGCTCACAGTCCAGTAGGTGAAGAGCCGTGTGTTGTTATCACCATACAGATCCGGGCTAACCTGTTTCCATCCACATTGAAAGCATTAAAATTAAGGATGATCTAGGAAAAACGAGATGGGGTTATTGGGGTTATTTGACTCCATTATAAAATCGAATTAATTCTGGCCAAAATAAGATTAAACTAATTGGAATAATACCTGCCAACCAGCTTCAATGCTGTTGAGATCTTGACCAAAGGAGCCTCCCAGTATCCACAGCTGAGACAAGCTGAATTCATTAGGCTGTTGTATTTTGGGTTCCCATACATTAATGGTTGCTTTTGCTCCATAGTATTTATCCCCTTCCACATAAGCTATTGCATGCTAATCACCCAAAAAATATTGTCAGACAAAAGAATATGAACATTGGGAACAAATAGAGCATGACAGAATCAACAAAGTTGATGACAAAAGCTACTTTAAATATGTCTTTAAATAAATTTATGTACAAGAGAAGGAATAAGAGGTAGAAACTTAACCTGGTGACCACTTTCATTGACGAGATCAGGATCTGCAGACCTGGGCTGGGGGATTGCTCTGTGCTTCTTCTTGCCATATCTTTTCACAGAGCTAGCTCTTAAAACATCATCCTTCTTTGTTCTTCTAATGGGAATAGTACCCTCGGGGCATTTACCATTCACATGCCACGACTGAGTAATAGGGTTTGTTCTTTCTTTGGATTCTGTAGATACCTTGTTATCATCAAAGACTCGTCCTTCTGGATGGTAACCAGGTCTCATCTAATTAACAAAAAACAAACCCAACTGACAGAATCAGTAACAGCAAAAACCAAAAACATGAAAAATAGATAAGACTTTGAAGTGTGCGGCTGAAGAAGATTAACCTGAATCTTGTGGTCTCTGGGGAAGGGGTGATCAAAAGCAGGCTGATGAGACATGTGAACACAATCAATTATATCTCCATCTGGACTCTGTATAGCCATAAAAAAAATCCAAGGAAGATAGTGAGAAATCTTGCAGCAATACCACAAATTTGTCGGTCCTATCAAATCATGCTAGAAGTTAGTATATCAGCAAGGTCTTAAGAGTTAAGTCCACATAAAATTGGAAGCAGAAGAGAAACCATAGTCCCACTTGCATTTATGTCATGCTTTGTTGCTTAGAAAATGTGGAGTGCCAAAAACAATACAAATTTGCAGTTTCTTTCTTTATTGCTTCAATAACTCCAAAAAGGACATCATCATGTGGAGATAAAGAAAGAGAGATGGAAAATAATCAAAGCATCATTGTTGCTTCCAAATAATAAAATTTCAAGAAAAATAAAAAAATTTGATGATCATCACAGAACAAAAAGGAGATTTAAAGAAAACCCGTTTACATTCTTAACCCACTTCACCGCTGAGAAAATGCAAGAAACCAAATGAAAATAAAAGGAATACAAAACCCACATAAAACCACCACGAGTCTTAGTTTGAGATAAATTCTTAAACCAATCCATTCAGGCAAAGAAAAGAAGAAAACTTGAAAAACATATTTTCCTTCACTTTCCCTCGGTTTCAGAGTCACCAAACAGAACGCCAAGGAAAAAAACAAAACAAGAGTACCTCAATGCTTTTAACAGCTGGCTTGTTCAAGCGGTCCAAGTGTTTTTGGACCTCAAGTTTCTGTCTTGACACACTCAATCTAGCAGCGCAAGATAGTGAAACCAAACTGCACAAGCAAAATATCAAAACCAAAAGCCTGCTTCTGCTAAAATGAGCACAACCACCATAAGCACAAGAACCCATCTTCACTGAAAAAAAGAACCCACAAAAGAACCAGAGCAAACTCTTCCTTATCCTACGCACCCAGGTTAAAGCTTAAGCATAGCAGTAAACAATACTACACTACCACGCTACACCATGTAAGGGATAGAAAAATGTTAAGAGCGCTTAAAAGACAGCTTTTTTAAGTTAATCTTCTTCTGCTACTGCTTATCCTACGCACCCCTCGGCTCCCACCTAGCTTTGAAGTGGGTCTTGCTTGTTGTGTTCTGTTTCCTCCAGAAAATCCAATCAAGCTCTCTGCCCACTTCTGCCTTTTCTCTCTCTGTCTCTGAAAAACACCTTCTTTCTCTCTCTTTCTCTTCAAAAAATCACCTTTCTTGTCATTTTCTCTTTCTCCATGAAACTCTCTACTTTTTTTTATTATTTAAAATGTCTCTTTCCTCCTCCTGTTAACAAATAGTTTAAACCCCACTTTGGTTTTCCAATTTCCACCATGTGATCTGATTGTCCTTCACTCCTCTCTCACAGAAAGAAAGCAATGTTTTATTGTTTTATTTATCTATTTTTTTACTTTTTTAATTAAACAAAAGAGGGGTGAAATGGGGATTAAGTAGGATTAGTGGAGGATGGGGAAGGGAGTGGTGGTGGAAAAACTAACAATTTTTCGTTGTCTTTTTCAAAAGCCTGCTTTTATGAGGCCCTTCCTTTAGGCTCCCCATTTGCCCCACTTTTTGTTCAGAATTGATCCCCACACTTACAAATTTCCTCAAATAATGGTAATCTTTTATTCATTGTGGTTCTAGGTAAAAGGGTTATAGAATTGATGGCAAGAGAGAGTAACTATAACATTATGGCCAGCACAAACGTTACCACGGTTATCATTGTTGTTTACTTGCTTTGACTGCTTGAATTTTAGAGAAACAGGTTTGTTTGTGCTTGAGATGGCAATCTCCATGGCCCTTTGACTACAATTCAGCGGGGAATCGCTTACAACTTGCGTCTCATCCACGATCATGATTTTGCGTTGATACTCTAGGCAAGGATTGAGTAGTCACAGTGTTGGTTTTTCTAATGATAAAGGAAACCAAGTGTAGTTCGTATGCTCGTTCTATGACAAGGCTTAGTGGGATAATGGCCATATAATTCTAGAATCAACTGGTTAAACACAAAAGAGAGAAGTGCTAAAACTCATGGTCCAATATTTGCTCAAACGAAGGAGGCAAAGGGCACCATTTTCTATGCCAATAGAATATGTCAAAGCTGTAGGAGCTCAAATATCTAACAAAGAGAGAACATTTCGCAAAGAAATGGCCATCGTTGTTTTTATTGCAAGAAAAAGAGCAGGAGAGAGAGGCTTAATATATATAGTTGTTCGGCTTCATGGACCAACGCTTACGTTAGCTCGGATTCGAGCTCTCTCATGCATGCAATCTCAAGCCCTCCTCGTTTACATTTCCCAGGCATTAAAAACAAAACATGACTCCCGATAACTCAAATTGACAAGGGTAACTTGTCTTTGTTGGCTCTAAGCGTACGACTGTCGTGAAAATTTAGAGGAAGAGCTGTGATGGATCGGATCGTACACATTAGCCATCAATAATCAAGACGTCCACCGTACAAGAAACATAATCGCATGCAAGCTCACCCAGATAGCGACGTTAACCTGATACCAGTCACCGTGAGTTAATTACTGTGTTACTGTTCGTTTTTTTCTTTTTTAAAATATTTATTTTTTATGCTTTCATATTATTTTAGCACACTAATATTTAAAATAATATTTTTCAAATCTCATCCATTCAAGGAGTAAATATTTAAAAATAATAATAATAATGGTAATTAGAGGGGACCAAACAGAAATTCTTGTTCCCGAGCAAGGGTCTCCTCCGCCTTCACTTCGGCACCTCGTTTCCTACCACCAAGGCAGCAGTACTGGGCTCCCAGTGGTAGCCACCGTTATGCCCTTTTTAACGCCGTTACTTACCTCACGGGCCTGCCCGTCGGCCTTAACTCCGCAACCGCCTCCGTGTACAGTACACGAACGAGGTGACGTGTTACCCGAAATAATAATAATAATAATAATAAAACGCCTTGGGGTGAACTGTGTAGGTCTTACCACGTGTGGCTGCATCACGATACGTACACGTGTAACAAACTCGTGCGAAAACGGCACACGTCACGAGGAAAAGGGCAGGAATGAGAGAAATGTGAAAAAGAGGATTGACTTGACCACTGCCGCTGACGGTAACTAACGGTAGCGAAGGAGAATCCAAGGGGAAAGTGGTGACAAAGCCATCACAAAGGCCAAGGGCTCCGGTCTTTCTCATGGCTTGGCTAATTACAGGTTAAAAAACCCTTTAATTGTTTCTTGTTAGTTATAACTGAATCCTCAATAACTAAATACATAATTGCTCTTTTCATAATTATCTACTTATATTTTGACGGGAGTGAAGCAACTTGCGGGAAGCACGGTAATTATGTGGGAATCTTCACTGACTAAATACATAATTATTTTTTCATAAATATCTACTTATATTCCCGACATTGCCTACTGCTACATGCATCGGTAATTAGTTTCAGCATGCCATGTTCAATCCTCGTCTTTTTTTTTTTAATTTGAAAATATATTAAAGTATTTTTTTTGTTTTTAATGTTAATATATTAAAAACGTGGAAAGAAGTATTAATTTTAGTGTTTTCTCACGAAATTTACACGAGGAAAACTAACAAAACAAGAATAAAATAAAATATGTGCATAGATTTGTATATAGAGTAAATGTGTGGTTGGTAGGACTATTTTGTATTTCTGCCGGTAGCTGCAGGACCCCTTTGTCCATTTCCGCTATATGACACGTGGCCATAGCTCCACACGTCGACGTCGTCGTCGTTGTCGTCGTCATCCATGTGATTTTGGCCCCACACCCCACTTCCCTCCTCCATACTTGCATGCATTGAAGTAACAAGACACTTGGATGGTCGGGCCCATTCTCTAAAGTTCATTTATGTTGTATTTTCACCCCAGATTTTTAATTTAATTTATGAAAAATATTTCCAAAAAAATATTCACTTGTTCTTAGACCCGGTTTTCGATGCAAAATCTACATCCATTCCCCTAGATATATATATATAAATTACATGATTTTCCGCTGCCATGGGTTAAATAGTTGCAGAGTCTCTAGAAAATCAGCCATTGTTGCTATCATATCACACACCACCTGTCAATGACCCTTTGATGAATCGTACAAGATCAATAATATCTGGGTTAAATATATTTAATAGATATGAAACCCTTTACTGTTCCTGTTTAAATACAGTAAAGATAATACAAAATTACAAATACACTTACTTATATTAACCATGACAATAGTTGAATAGAATTACAATTAACTCACTAGACACTAATTAATTATATACAAATAATAAAACGATCAAGATTATTTCATTAAACACCATTAATTAGTGACCAGCGGTACTGTTCGAGATCATGGAGGGCGGGTCAGGTTTCTTGAACTGACTTGAAAATACCATTGCATGAACAGCAGGATGGCATGGGAATTCATGGACATGGATCACTTAGTTTCAGACGTCTGCATTATTTAGAGGGGGTGTTAATTTCTTGCGTTCCAAGAACGAAACACAAGTAATAAACCCTGATAACATTTGATCTCGCGGACCCTGTTCTTTATATCTGATCATGAACATCGCTGTCTCTGTGCTCTTGTTGCCTTGAGGCATTAACGAAATCCAAAGACGAAGCAAGCTTGAAGGGGAGACAATCTTCTCAATTCAGCGGCCAATGCAAGATCGTTCACCACATTAATATTTATCCCAATGCATGTTTCATGACGTACGCTTCAAGTCGAGGGATTTTTTTCTACTTCTTTATTTTGTTTTTTAAGAGTTGCTCTTGATAATGAGTCAGAGAATAACAAGGCAAATTATGCTAAGAATGAATGTGTGCTTTGCAGATCATGAACTATGCAAAATATTCCAAAACCTTTCGATATTCATGGTCGAGGAATCATTATAATGTATGGTAAATAAAAAGATGGTGACTGCACTCTCCCCCACTCTCTCTCTTTCTCTTTTTTTTTCTTTTCTTTTTTCAATTCTTTCCAGTACATTGAATACGTAGTATTTGATATGGGCCTCACAGTGCGGACATGGGCAAGATCATCCAAGGCTATAGTATCTTTGAGAAGAGAAGTCAGCAGAGGTTAATTTGGCACCCAGCAAGCACCCCCCACCAGGCATAAAACTAGGCGGGAAAAGACAGCATTCCAGCCAGCCCCTGGCTGTACACAAAGAAAGTTCGGCGATGCTAGTTCTTTCAAGATGGGTCAATGCTTGATAGACGCGAGTAGGGTGCTGGAGCCTTTGGCCTTTTCCTCTCCCTTCGCTCTCCATGACTGTGCTATCTTCTCTTTAGAAAAACATGTACACGCCTGCCATACCAGTACTCATCTAATAGTCAGCTCTTAGCTAGCCAGAGGGCACTCATGTCCCCCCTCATTGGATAATAAAATCCAGGGCCCCACCTTGATTTGATACGGGTGCCGTGATTGGTGTTCGGGGTCGGCCCTCCTAGCTACCTAGTTGTTCTCCAATCTTTCCTTGCTGGAATAATTAATAGGTCCATCTTAATTATTGATCTTTCTTCCTTCAAAGCTGCCCGCTCGAATCCTGGTGCCGTAAGTCTTTACTGGTTGAACTCTGTGTTTTATGGTGGCTTCATTGCTGGGGGTGTCGGAGCTTCACCCCTTGTGTAAGTAGAGGTGTTATGTGCGCAGGTTTGGTTGACAGGTGTGATGCGGTGTAGCTGAAATTTGTGTTTTGTTTTGATTATAAATTTTGCATGGGATTTACTGAAAACTTAAAAAAAAAAAACCCTTGATCAAGAAAGATTTTTAATTTGTAAATTCTTTTAGATCTATTTTTTAAAATAATAATCATAATTAAAACCTATTATAATACCAGACGAACATTAATTCGTGATATGTGAAAGTTTGAGACAGCTCACTCACTTTCCATTCCTAGCACTAAAAAGAAAAATATTCCATGACACTTTAATCTTTCATTTCTCATACCATGACTTTCATTTTCTTTGTCGTCACTTACCCTTCATCTACAAATCTTGAAACTTGCTGTTGAAGATATTTAGGTATTTTTATAAAGTCATTTAGTTATTGTTAAATTAACAAATAATAATAATGAAAATTTATTTTATCTCGAATGCATATTTAACAAATTTATTTGGTGATTTTTTATTTTTACATTGTTTTTTTTTCTATTATTATCGATTCAGTTAGGAATAATTTGATATTTGACTTGATTTATATATATATTAAAAAAATACAATGAGACAACTAAAATGCATTTAAAAGAAAAAAAAAATAAAACTTATGTTAATGGTATTTTTTATATTTTCATAATAAATTTTTCGTTATTATCAAGTTAATTTTGAAGCAATTTAATATTTGATTAAATATAAAAAGTAAAAAAAAGCTATGGCATGTGTGATATCTCTCGATGTCTAAAAAAGATCTTCCATCATGTTATTGGAAGCATTTTCATGTCATCTTTATGATGGTGTGACACGTGTTGATACTAGTAATCCGATTTTTTATTAGTGAGTCTTGTTTTTTTCTTTTTTTTTCTCTTTTCGTATAAAAATTACAATTTGATTTTTTTTGTTGTTGATATTTTAACTTTGATAACTATTCTTTTGATTTTTAATTTTTATTCATGACTTTTTTTATTTTTAATTCCATCATTCAATCCCAATATGCCATGTATTATTATTTCCAATTAGGCCATCATTCTTTTGATTATTTTTGGGCATTTTGTTAAATTAATTTTTCTTTTAAATCTCACCTTTCAATAAATTTTTTTATTTTAATTTTGATCCTTATTTATTTAATTAATTTTTGATCCTTTTGTTCAAATAATTTTTTTTCAATATAACCTTTTAATTAAAAATAAAATTTATCTTGTATTTCAATTTTAATCTCTATTATTTCAATTGTTATTTTTTTTATTTTGAATTCTTTTTATGTAATTGATATTCTTTTTTTAAGTTAATTCTTCAACATCCAATTAATTGAGATTTGAGCTTTGTACTTTTTACAAATAGAGTATTTTTAGTTTAATGGCACAAATCACAAGTTTAAAAGGTTATATTTGTATGGCACAAATCACAAGTTTAAAAGGTTAAATGTAATTTGACTTCTTTTTTTATTTAGATTTTAAACTTATTTTTTTTAGTTTTGTGATTTTTGATATTTTTTTTTCTATTAGGTTATTCTATTTTTATAATTTAGATTATAGGTTAGACAAATTAAACTAGCCTAACTCACCTTTTATTCATTGAGTTATTAGTTTATTATATTAATTCGAATTGATTTTAGCTGATTTTTTTATTTTTTAATTTAATTTTATTATTTCATATTTAATGGGTTTAAGATTGAGATGCATTGTTTGTCTTATTTTACAATTTTTTTCCAAGATTATCATTGTTATTTTTTTAAGTTGTCATTATTTATTTTTTATTTTTTTAAAATAAAATTAACTTATTTAATGAAATAAAGTTAATAACTTGAATTATAATTTTTTTTTAAAAAAAACATGTTTACGCTACTTGAATATTGTTTTTTTTTTTAAATTCCCACGGTGTATAGGGCACCCGGCTAGTACGTGCAATTTCTTCTAGCTTGTTCATGTTTTCCGTAGTCTGCTGTGGAGTTTGCGACATGTCCCTTGAAAAGTTTGATTTGCATGATGGAGGCTTGAGTGCGTGTAATCCTCTCAACCTCCCATGTCAACAACCAGCACCTTCTTCAATGCAATATACCTAATTTAGCATCCAAAGATTGACCAACCACTTTTGTCCACTCTGTAATGCATTTTCCAGTTTACGCACTTTTAAGCAGGAAGGCTAGGAACTTGGGAAAGCAACTGAACAACCATCATAATTAACTTTGGATCATCTGTGGAAATTAGGCCCTGAGAGAACAAAATGCCTGTGCATAGTGCCCTAAGCTCGGCTGCCATTCACTTCTTTCATGACTCCAAATTGTCAATATATTCCACTCAGAATCTCACAAATAAGAGAGGGAGCGAGCAATTTGCAGCTATAATTGTAAATCATGCACAAAGCATCGTAAATATGACTCTTTCATAATGGAGGATGTTCAGAAAAGAAAAGAAGTGATAATGGAGGTGAATTAGCTTTAGAGCATAATCAGTGATAACAAATGAAGAAACGAAAAAGAAGCCAAGAGAGCTCTCTTTCTTTTTAAATTCCAGAGCAGAAGTAAAACCTATCACATGAGCATCATCTTTGAAAAGTAAAACCTATCACATGAGCATCATCTTGGTTCCAATAATGCCAGAGCAGGAAGATGCACGGGGTTTATGTATTTTGCAGATTGAGATGCAATAGCCAAATCCATTTTTCCATTGAAATCTCATCATACCTCAAGCAACAATAGAATGGCAACATAAATTAGTTACATGTATTAACAGAACATGAACGGTTATTCCTGAAGGGCTTTACAAAATATCAGAGAGTCCCGAAGTTGAAACTGAGCCGCTGGACATTGAATGGAGATGCTTAATAACATTGCAGCACAGAACAACATGGGACTCCAAAGAGAAATAATAAAAATGCAAATTATGCTATTATATAAATGATAACATGGTATCCAGAAAGGAGATTTTTCGACATCTTAAATGTAAAAGAGCGAGATAATTTTTTAAAATATATGCTTAGAAATTAAAAATCCAACCACTTCTGGTAGTAGACACAAGTCTTTGGAGAGATAATGCCATCAGGTGTACACTGACTTATCCGTGGACAAACTCCACACGGGATGGACGCTAATGCCCCTGCCTTTGGCTCCCCTCCAAGGCCTCCCTTGCTAACGTATTTATAGCAAACCTCTCCAAAAGGAATTGAAGCAAACTCACCCATTCCATTACTCTTCACTTCCATGATTGCATTGTCCAAAATCAAAGTCCTCAGGATCTCTTCAATTTGCTGTTTTGTCACGTCAACATTGAAGGCTGGATAACTATTGATCATATCTGTAACTTCCACCAAAGTGGCAACCCCCTTCTTTTCTATTTGGCGTTTGCATAACTGCCTCAGTGACTCGATAAACTCTGTATCAAGGCTCCCCTCAAGATACCATGCCCCTCCACTGATTTCCTTTGAAGGTTCAAACTCTGTTGCCATGAAGTGTTTCCTCCCCTTGTTTTGGATGTTCACCACCTCTTTTATCAAGTTTTTGACCCGCAGAGCCTTGAGAGATTTATTTACCACATTATCTGGAAGTTTGGCTTCTTTTTTCATGTCTCTGGTCCAGATTCCAATATCTTGTTTGCCTCGGATCACATCATAGAGGATACGCTCATGTTCAGTCAGAGATTGAACTGGAGAATTCAGTTCTGGCCGTTTCCTCTTAAGGGATGAAGGTCCTTGTACACGACTCATTCCTACTGAAAGAACATCAAAGCTGAATATGTTATATATGATGTATCAGAACAGTAGTAGTTTTTAAACAGGATATTAAAGCACAAAGCACCTGAAGTTCCCATTTTATGTCAAAGCCAAAGATATGAAATGCATCATACATCTTTGTACACAATGCCCATTTTGGTGGCTGAAGAATTGCTAAAACAAATTTGAAACTAAAACACATCACAACCAACAGCATGAAAAAAACAAAAGTTTCACACCTCCTAAAATGTAGTACAACTTTGAGAAGAATTTCAGATTTTATAAAAGCCAGAAAAATTGAGACATAAAAGATTATTTTCTTTGAATCAGTATTCCTTTATATGTTTTTGTAATGGATCAAACACTCAGAAATCAATCAACAGAGAGACGAAAACAACCAAAACTTTTGAGACAAAGAAGTTAGGGCGACTCTACATGCAAAAGTATCGCATAAGATTCATAAATTCACACTAACTAGCAAAATAAGTTATAATTTTTTAACCTCAACACATTCAGGTCATCAATGATATGACAAAGGGGCACTAATATGATGTTACTATGATTTCATTAGATATTACTAAATTTAGTTACATCGCAACACAACTTGTCTTGCATCTTTCTTGATGGCTGGTAAAGGGCCATTTAACAATTATGTTACTCATCTGCGGAACCCGTCACAAATCTTTCAATACCAGCAATGCTCAGATTACAAAAGCTTCCAGCAATGTCATTTTGTATGCAATCTACTAGAAACTCACATTGCTTCTCCCTGTTAGTTTCAATAGCAAAAAATCCATCAGGTTTCAACATTGCAGAAGCCCCGTTGCAAAGATGAACAAGATAATCAATCCCACTAGAACCACCATCTAAAGCAAGTCTTCGTTCATGTCTACCAACTTTAGCTTGTCACTTGGTATGTATGGTGGATTACTCACAATACCTACAAGTTGTCCTTAACATCCTTTAATGGCTCAAACCAAGATCCTTGCCTTACTTCAATCACATCCTGAAGGCCATACAGGCACATTAGAGTTGCCAACAAAACTGCAATTGGGCTTCAATCAGTGTCATAACTCCCCCAAATCGTTCTAATACCTATAGCAATAGCACCACTACCCGTACCCACATCTGCCCACAACCCTTGTCCCAATTCTTCATTTTTGGAAACCACATCACTTACCAGATCAACAATCAATTCTGTATTTGGCCTCGGAATCAAGACCCCTCCCTCACACTCAACACCAAGTCCCTCCAGTGCTCACACCCTACTATACTGGTAAGGCCTCCTCTCTTCAATCGTCTGCTTCCACAATTGGTAAAGATCATCCAAACTTATCCGTAACATGACATTCCCATTTTTACCACTAGTATCATATTTATACCAGGAAAAGGAAAAGCACGAGGAGGAGGAGGAGGAGGAGGAGTTTAAAAGTGAGTCCTCAATGAGCTAATTGAGCTCCCTACACAGGACAGGAGAGTGGAGTCAGGGCCATTATCAGACTCCACAAAAAACGATCCAACATAGGAGGCAACGTTTTTTGCCCAACCATGACATTTTTTAAGTTCTGATGAAGCACTAAATAATTAGGTGGCCTAAAAAAGAGGGGTTTTTTTGGTTTAATTGTTGTTAAAGACGGCATTGATGAAGAGAAAAATCGGTGTGCAACAGCAGCCATAAAGACACGCTCGGCTCAGGCCTAGCTTCATCTCTCTTGTTCAATGTAACCACATGTCAAAAGCATATCCTGACAGATTAATGTTATTGGTGCACATTTTGTTTCCTTAAACAAGGATTATTCATTTATATTGGATATTTGGGTGTTCTCTATCAACCTCATTCAAGCTAAAAACCGTGGACAAAAACTAATCTACAAAGATCAAGATTCAAGCTTTAACCACGCAATTAATTGCTTTTGATCAAACGAGCAAAACCCAGATTGAGTTTTCAATTTAACAATCCTCATGTCCATAAAATAAAGCACATGCCTTTGACTAGATAGGAGTTAGTTCATAGTCCTTGCAATCACACACAGTCTTTTATACTTCAAAAGTTCCAAGTCTAACAGTGATATGAGACAAAAAGAATGAAAGAAAGAGTAGTTGCAATACTAACCGGAAGAGGCAGGCGGTGCAATAGGCCGGAACGCGGAGGTCGAAGGAAGAGAAGAGGTAGCGGCAGCAAGCGGCGGGAAGGTGACTGACTGAACACAGGCTAGATAGAGGGATGCGCGTGTACACCGTAGAATGAGAGTACGAAAAACGCTGCGTTTCACTTATAAAGGTTTTTTCAGTTAAATGAAATCCATTTTATTTATTTTTTCAAAGACTATTTTTTAGTTGTTTGTCAAGCTTAGAATAAACACGTGATATGACCTGGCATTTTGTTAAGAAGATAACTTTAATTTATTTATTTTTAATATTTCGTTGACTCTATTTTTTTTATAATCTTGATTCTCTTTTACTTTTAAAAAGTTAATAAGAAAAGGGATTATATATATATACGGGCACTGTTTAGAACCCGCTTGACAATGAAATTATATATATCTATGTTTTATTTAAAATGCAGATGTAAGGTAAAAACAAAACGTATTTTACTATATATGAGTTACATGTTTTTTTGCATTCTTTTTTGCATTCGAGACGCAGGAAAAGAAGAAGCAAGTGTACTTTGTGCACACTGTTCACACTAATTTTAATTAGCAATGTATGTGAACAATGCAATAGATTTGCACTGTACACTTGAAAAATAACGAACAGTGCAGTGAATTGCACTGCAATAGATTTGCACTATTCACTTGAAAAATAACGAACAATGCAGTGAATTACACTATTCATGTGAACAGTGCAAATCTATTGCATTGTTCACACATTTTTTTAAAAGATTGTTAATTTTATTAATATTAAAAAAAAAACTAGTTTAAAGTAAATTAAATTAATTTGTACTGTGAATAATATTTTTTTCCTAAAAAATTAGTATATAGTGAATTAAATTCACTCGCATTATAATATTAATTTTATACCTGATAATATTTTATCTAATTTTATTACACGCTCAAAATATTATGAAAACTGTAGTTTTTATCGGATAAATTTTATACGTAATGGAATTATAAATAATTTAATAGAATAATAAAAAATATTTTATATAAAGTATTATTTATTTCATGATGTAATAGAAGTAATTAACTCTACAATATTTAAATTTAAAACCATCAATATTAATATATATTTTTTAAAATTATTTTATAACTTTAATTTCAAAAGTATTTTTAACCGAATACATTAAACTACTTTTTTTTAACCTCAATTTCAACCATAGTTTTAACCAAACACCTATTTTTTCAAATCAACCTCAACTAAAAGTATTTTTTATAAAATAATTTTTTTAAAACCACAACCACAACAGCTACCGCAATACCAAATACACTCTTAAACTCTCATATCCAAAACTCTATTTTAAGAATTTTACTCGTTGAGTAATAAATATAATAAAACTCCGATTTGTGATAAGCCATTAGCATATAAGAATTAACTTGAATGACTTGTATGATGTTTTTGTTCTGGTCATGTTGTGTTCAAGTCATTGTGCGTGACCTGCACATGGAGACTCGGGGATGCATGCTGAATCAATCCCATGAGCATGTCCTGCACATAAATGCTTCCCCTGATTTGGGATATCGTCCCATGAATCTCACTGAAGATGGCCTGGCTGTTGCCGACGATCGATGAGCCTTCCTGAACAGGTTTCAACTGTGTTTTACACAAAGAGTACCAGAACTCCCAACTGTTTACTCACCTCAGATTTCAAGGCCCTCTAATCTCCCAATGCACAAGTTTTCTTGCTACTTGATGATAGCAGAGACTTCCCAACACTCTGAAGGCTGTAAAATGGCCAGTTGATGCTCTTCTTACTCGCAAAGACCCTCTTAATGACGGCCTCGAGAGAAGTTTGAAAACGACGAGTGAAGATGCCAAAGACCCTACCCTCGATTCTCATCGAAACTAACTTGCCAACTTTCCAACATGTTTCCTTATCTTTCCATATCTAGTTTCTGTTTTCACGAAGGACAGCAAAACCACATTTGGATAACTCCTTCTCAAGAGACTGATCATTTTGATTAATACTTATAAGGCAGATGCGATATCATAGAATGCAGCAGCTAGAATTTGAGCATAGGGATACCAACCATAGCTGCTTCAGGCAACTCTCTGGAAAGCAACACGGGAAAACATAGGGTCACGAGTAATGAGAAAGCTGCAGTCTCTACATATGGTTTGCAATCTTCAAAAGCCATCTGGGAAAAATTATGTTTCTCCTAGAGGATGTCTGTCTGTAGGTTAGGGCAAACGAGCTGCAGCAATGTTTTGAGTCATGTTAAATGTGGCAGTGCAACCGAAAATCATATATTTCACGAGAGAGGACCAGCAAGCCAGTTCATAAAATGGAATGGATTCCTTTTAACTATTGGAAAGAGCTGGCCATTTGTCTTTTCAATTTTTGATGTTAGGGCTGGATTCCCCTACATCAGTGAGAATAATAACAGACAATATCCAACTGTTACCAGGCATATTCCAACTCACAATATTCTATCAACCAAATCATAGACCCTTTTTAGAGTTTCTTATCTCTACCTTCATCATAGACCCTTTTTAGAGTTTCTTATCTCTATCTTCTCAGCAATTTGCAAAACAATCTGACAGAGGATCACTCACGACCTCAAGATCTAAATGAGAGGCCATATCATTTACCTGTTTTATGGGCATTCACCTGTGCTATTCTGGTTTCTTTTTTCAAACTTCTTTTCTGCAACTGCCCAAACATTTCCATCTCCTTTGCTACATATTTCTTGCATTTGTCATACGATCTTAAGAGTATTTGTAAAACAGTTCTTGAAGGAGAATATTCATACCACTTGCTTCTTCCATACTTCAATGTATAGAGCTATGATATTCAGCTACATATGCAGTTCCTTTCATCTCTCTATCAATATCATTTGTTGTTATTGCTATTTCACAAGGTACATGAATGGGGGACATGGCATAACAAGTTTGATTGCAACACAACTCTTTTGTGAGGCTTTTAACAATTTAATTTCCGAGAACAATTTGGTTAAAAATAACTCAGCCTCTAAGTAATCATCCAGTCTTTCATGGTTTATTTCAATTGCTTAAATCAAAATCCTATCCCATCATGTATAACCAATCCAAAATTTGTATAAATTTCTATTTATAATCAAAAAGTTACAAGATTGGATACATCTACATAACAAATAAAGATCCCAAAAGTTCTGAATGAAATTAGGCCAATATCACAATTTCATAATGGTCACACATGTAAAGTAGTCGATTTAGGGAGTCATTTGAAACGAATGCAACAAGAAGTCCCAGAATCATCCATATGTACAAACAGTTAACTTTAATACATTTTGCATTAGAAACTGTATCTGTAGTTTTAAAGCAACCACACAACCATGAAATACGGAACTTTGAAAAATCTGAAATTAATTACTTACAAAGATTCAGCACGGTCAACAGCTAGAGGGATACAAACAAGATGAACATAAACAAGCTCCTTTAAGTTTCTTACTCATCTGGAAACTCTTTGCTTGATGTAGCCGACTGAAGTCAAAACTTGAACACAATCATCTTTTCCGATCCTTTATCAAGACAAACTCTACAACTGCATACATGGACAAGAGACTAAGCATTCTACAAAAGAATTCTATCCCAGCAAGTTTTCCACATGAAGTATGAAATTTCAGCAACCAGGAACTTGAGAAAGTAGAATGATTATTGACAATTGCACTTCCAATGAAATCAATCAATAGACAGCATTAAATGATAATCTAGGTGAAAATTTTCAAGATTATATATCTTCCATCTCTAATAGCTAAACTAAAATGTTCAGGGTAATCGACTAATTGATCATCGAGAGGATGAGATACTTATAAAGATCTCATTCACCTCAAGTGAAAAGTTTGCCTCTAGGAATTGACATATCTTTTTAGTCAAATAACATGATATTGGATAGGCATCTATTAGCTGTCTGCTCAAAAAAGAGAAAAGAATCAACTTTGGTTCTGGGCAGTATCCTCATAACAAACAAGTATAAGACAAAAAGCAATCATCACCAACTAGCGGAGTCCAACTGGATCCAAGTTCAAAATGGACATAACCCTCAATGGCATTGCATATGCACAAACACATACAAGTCAGCAAATTCCAAGGATAGCAAGCAAACTTTTCTTTTTAAAATCTTCTCCATGGCCATGACCTAGCCTTTTAACGATGCCATCACTCATCAAGATGCAATCTTGACATATAAATATAAAGAAAAGAAAAGAAAAGAAAAGCCAGATTGAGGCAAAAAAAAAAAGAAAAAGAATCTTGATAAAAACCCACAAAATCAGTAGATATATACACTCGTCTCCACAAAATTATCATGCAACACCAATCCAAACAACCCAACAATTTCCTCAAAAACAAAACAAAAGAAACAAATTAAACATATACAAGAGAGAGAGAGAGAGAGAGAGAGAGAGAGAGAGAGAGAGACCGTGCACAAATGATGAAACAAAATGGAGTAAATCAGTCAGAGTCATAGTGGTAGTATTCAACATCAGCAGAGGAGGAAGAAAAAGAAGCTTGATGATGATGATGACCATACTGATGGTGATCTTCATCATCTGATGATGTGGAGTAATAAGAGTAAGAAATCAGGAAAGAATCAGGTGGAGGCAAGCAGAGGAAAGTCCAGACGAAAAGAGCTAAACGGCCCAGTTGTTGAAGAGGAAAGCAGCAAACAAGATCAAGGAGCTGGTGACTGCTTACACGATCTTGGAACCTTATGCATGCTATTTGTTGCCATACGTCTGCTGATACGTGGGCTACTGATAATACAATTAAGCTGTTGAACACCATTTTTCTTCTCTCTTCTCTCTTTGCTATTTCTTTCCTTTGATTTAAGACAGATTTTTAATCCTCTTTCTCAACTGTCCTCGCTCTCTTTTGTTGTTGTTTGCTTGCTGCTGTTGTTTTGTTTTCATGTCGGGACACATTTTTAGATTAAAAAAAAGGAAAAAAACCTTAAAAATCACAGGTAGTGACAGATATGAGCTTATTTTTTGATATATTTTTGACGTTAAAAAAACTTTAAAAAATTGTAATTTAATTATATATTTTAAAAAATTTATAACTGTAAAAATTATCATCATATCAAATACACGACCTGAAAGAGAGGGCTGCTTCTCAGATTGGATGCAGCCACCAATAACGTAAATTGTGATCAAAAGGATTGTTCGATAGTGCCCTTACAGTTTGGACTTTGGAGCAGAGAAGATGGGTCTTAGTTTAAGCGTTGACCTTCGGTTGGCAACACATGAAAACAGAAGTCAAGCACAACTTGGGCACCACGTTTAAAGATGGATAGTTTGACAGGAAAGCCAGCCGTTCATATCCATAAACATTTGATAAAAAATATAAAAAACCTATAAACATAGAAAAAATGGGCATAGAAGACTCCCCTATGCATATAGCACGAATGAAAATTTTTCAAACTTTAATATTTAATGCTTTGCCTGCACTATTCTCTTCGTATTAGCGTAGGGTATAAATTAATTTGATTGAAAGGACGGAGACATACATATAAAATATATCATCCAATGACCACCTAGACATTTTCAGACACGGCATTTTGTTGCAGTTGTTCAAAGAATCATGGATGTTTCCTTTCATGGTCCCATATGGCCTCATGCCTCTCTGACCACTCCCTGGACATTGAGAATATCTTGGTATGCAGTGAGAGGGTCATCTGCTCAAATGTACTAACATTTTGTAATAAATATGTTGCAAAATCAATTTGTTTTTGCTCCCATAAGTCCGCCAATCTCAGTTCGTCAGTCGTTGCTTCTTCAGGCACCAGAAGCTCAAACCATATATCTGCAACCAGTGGAAATAAAAAACAAAAAACTTTGAGATTCTTAACACACAGGTGAGATTAAAGGAAGGTGAAATTCAGCCAATGACGAATTGTCGTCTAGTGAGAATGATCAAGTATCCATTGCTGGGAGAATTGTTGCCTGCAGAGCTCTCGGGAAGCTTGCACTTCTCATCACTCTTAGAGATGACTCTGGGACAAATCAGGTTTTCTGATTTCACACGTGTTTGATTCGACAATGTTGTAAGATTTTTGTTCTTTCACTTTGCAATTTCATAACTAGACAGGGTATACAAATCATATAGAATAATACGAGTTAAACATTAAACATTAAGATATGATTTTAATGTGGAATCCAATGACGGATGTGCATTCTTCTATTTGTAAAAGAAAAAAAAATGCTTAGCAAATTACATTTAATTTATTTTATACTTTCAAATTTCAATTATTTAAGACCAATGGATAATAATATAAATTAACATAAATGTAAAAACCCCAAATTATCTCATAAGTCTTATTAATAAGTT
Source organism: Populus euphratica (assembly GCF_000495115.2). Classification (NCBI taxonomy): domain Eukaryota; kingdom Viridiplantae; phylum Streptophyta; class Magnoliopsida; order Malpighiales; family Salicaceae; genus Populus; species Populus euphratica. Next base: position 236,247 of record NW_011500028.1, on the reverse strand, counting down.
TTTTTAAGATTGTTTATTCTTTTTCATAAAAAAATATTTTTCTCAACAGGACACTTGTCATGCATAGAGCATACAGCAAGCCATTGCTAACCCTGTCATAGACAGAGAGCACTTCTACCCTGCAACCTCATAATAGAGAGCCCCGCCGTGCTTGTAAATCAAGATGTATAGGAAGTAAGAGGACTCAATTAATCAAACTAGAATAGTACAGGGACCAAGTTGGAGTGATTAACCCCTCTAACAACCTATTAACTCACCAATCCATATAACACACCAAGGAGAACTCAAATACTTGCAAATTGGCATTGAAAGCTATAAAACTGTTTTGTCTTTATCCACTCCATTAACCTCTCTCTCTCTCTCTCAAAGTTCCAAACTTGGGAAAACTAGAGAGTCCCATCTTCAGTTATGGATTCATCTGTGGCTGTGAGCAGTGTAGTTTTTTGGGCCAAATAGGAGACCAAAGTGGGGATTCTGTGGGCCACTACAAGAACTGGAGACATAAAAGAAAAGGATTAGAGTATTTATTGTAAATAGCCACAAGGAAAAAAAAAAAATTACTCAGATAGAAGAGGAGGAAAACGAAAGTTATGGCGAGGAAGAGGAAAGTGGAAAGTAGCGCAGCGATAGTAGATGAGAGTGACAAAGTTTTGTATTCAGCGTTTAGAAATTCTGCTAATGAACTCTCTCAATTATACTCTCAAGCAATCAGTCATAACAAGCTTTCTTTTGAAGCTGGACAAAGACATGCTCTCGTGAGACCACTAAAAGTTTCTTTCTTTTTTCTTTTTGTTCAATTTCTTTTCTTTTTCTTGTTTTGGTATGGCACGACTCATCTTTATTGAATTTGTGAAAACCCCTTTGGGGTTTGATTGTTTTGATTCTACTTTTGAGGGTAGATGGTGTGTTTGTTGTTGAAAGTTTTGATCTTTAATGTATAATTGGTTACGATTATCATGCTTTTTGGAACGTATGTGATATGAATTATCATAGTTGTTGGTTTTGGTTTAACCTCATATCAAGTTTACTGATTTGTTGTTTTAACTTGAGTGAATTGATTGAGTACCGTGTTTACTGAATGATATGAACGATGTTTTTCTTTCTTTCATGAACGATGTTTTTCTTTCTTTCTTTCTTTCTTTTCTTTTGGCCTCTTATGGATTATTGAATGCTTGGTGTCATTTTGGAAGTCTGAAGCTATGGGCAAGTTTGGAAAAGTAATGGGATTTGAATGTTCTTAGTTAAAGACCGTATTTGGTACAAGGAGAAGACTCCTAATTATCACATTTTGTTCATTTTCTGGGTTTCAATGATCAAATAGCAAAAAAAGATTTCCAAGCGTTTATTTTTATGATTGTTGGATGCTGAAAATCTTATTGAAAATTACAAATGGTAGTTCTTTGCTCTCTTGATCGCTCTCTTATCCGAGGAGTGAAGTAATTGCATTAAATTGGTTGAATCTGAGATTGATAGCAGCAAAATGATGGAAAAATGTAGTGATTAAACTGGTTCTGACAATTCTGTTCTATGTTTATTCGACTAGGGTCCATTAGCTATTTGATAAATTTGACCGTATTTGCATGCACGCACTTAATTATGTTGCTTAGTCGTAGTTATTTAACCTTAGCTTTGGCGCTGCCATTTCTGTTAATATAAGCAGATTGGGTTATTGCTGAAACAAACAAGGAAGCACTAGATATTTGTTGGACTGCATCGTTTGGTTCCCATTTTTGTTGACACTGTTTTAGTAAAGCTAGTGGTAATTATTTTCTAGGGCTGAAATTGCTCAACTGGATTTCTCAAGTCTCCTCTATATATCATGGGATTATCATGATAAGCTGCATAAGAGTGGTGCAATCATGTGCATGATTGCTGGCATCTCCATTATTAGCTTTATTCAACCCTTTGGAAAATAGAACATGCGTTTGATGTTCATGAAGACCATCCACTCATACATTACCATTTGTTTTCTTCAGGAGAAACTGAGTAACTGGATGGCAGTGAAGCAGCAAGGTGGAATGATGGTGACACCAGAAGACATTTCTACTTATCTGCAGGTTTTGTTATGAAATTTTTACTTACAATCCTTCTCTTCACAATTCAGGAAAAGCTCTTGGCATTCATTCATTTGAAACATGTTTCTCATCTTTGGTATTATGATTGCTAAACATGGAAGTAACTCTTCATTAAATATTCTTCTCTCAGTGTTTATTGCATCGTAAAGGTAGGTTTGCTGCTCAAGCATTCCATCTCGTTCTGTTTTGTTTTATCTTAGGAGTCCATCAAACCTTTTGTAAAAGTTTTAAATTTACAAAGGTGTGAAGATTGTGAATGATGATAAAACCAGTGCGGAGAAACTGATATATTAAATGCTCTTCTACCAATTTGTTTTCTTTAATGCCTGTTTCTTACCAGCTGCAATCTGTTGCTGATTTAAATTCTGTTGACCTGTGCTTTACATATAAATATCCGACTCTTTTCTTCTTTGCCAAAATCCTGAAGATTGTAGACTGTTCAAGACCCAATCTTGTCTTACGATATTCACAGGTAGCCATGCTATCTGTTTTTAACTGCTGCATTGAACGAATTGGAAAATAACTAAGGGGAAGGTGCCATTGACAATATAATTGAGGCTATCCCATCTCTTGAGAAGATCAATAGAAAATGCTCTAGCGATACCAGAAAGTACAACTTTTTCAATGCTACTTTGGAACAGAAGTCATATTTAACATAGTGGGTGGGAGCATGATCTTATGCTCCAAGTACTGTCTGAATGCTGGAAAGGCAATCAACTGCTGGGAAGGCATGGCCTTTAGTTGAAGCTGCAAACATGTTTTGGGAAGGCTATGTTATTTCCTGACTAGTTATGCAAATTCTGATTGTGATTTCATTTTTTTTTTTGAATTGATTTGCAGAGTGAGCTGAACAATATTTCCAATGCTAGTTATGACTCACATGGTGGCCGGAATGAGGTGAACTCATCTATCACAACTCCTGTCATACAAAGCCAAGATAAAAACCTATGTTTTTCTTTCGATTCAGAAATGGATACAACTCCCGAAGGATCTGCTCACTAATTTCTCAGTCTTTATGAGAACTTGTATAGATTGATAGATTAATTAATGAGAAGATAACACTCAATTGATCTGTCTTCTCCACTTGTGAATCTTGGCAAATTCAACTCTATTCTTCTAATCTCTATCACACATGAAGATGGCTTCATCTATTTGCATTCTCTACTCCTGTTAGTCATGCTGATCTTATTTCTCATATCTTGCTCCATTGTTTGAACGTCACACTTTGGTAAAGTTTGGTTACATAATAGGCTACATATCTTCTTCTGTCATTTATGGTTGAAGTACTTAAAAAGTAGGGCTCCAAAGATAAGATAATATGTAAAATGATGAAGCAAGTAGTTTTTTTATATCTACCTTGAAAAGAGTTACAATTACAATGTCTATTGAAGTATTAAATCCTTATCATGAGACTGGTGGTGATGACATAGGTGACTGGAAATGTCTAGAATATGATGTATGGATGGTGAGGACAAGACTATCCTAGATCCTTAACATTTTATGTCGTGAACTATAGAATAGTCGATAGTCTTGTGACCTGGTATGAGACTTACAAAGACTTTCAATTCAAGATATATTTGGACCTAGATTGATGCCAAATCTAGGGATGTTGGGTTTGGTGTCTTACCAGACTCGTATGCATTTGGACTTAGCATGCTGTTGAGTTCAAAAGTATTGTGTCAGACCCATAAGTACCGAGGTTCAATGCATAGCTAATTCTATGGGTATTGGGTCAGGCACATTGCTAGACTTGTAGAAACTTGGGTTAAGTGCGTAGCCGAGCTTAAAGGTATTGAGTTCGGTAACTTGTCAGATCTATAGGCACTTGGACTAAGCGCTAAGTATATATTTGAGTCTAAGAATGTTAGGTATGACATCTTATCAAACTCACAAGCATTTGGGTTAAGTGCGTAGCCGAGCTTAAGGGTATTGAGTTCGGTAACCTGTCAGATCTATAGGCACTTGGACTAAGCATATAATTGAGCTCAAGGGTATTGGATTTGACATCTTGTTAGATTCATGGGTATTCGGGTGCAACATGTAGTTGAATTCAAGATTATTGGGTTAGATACATTTCTATACTCACAGATACTTGGGCTAAGTGTGTACTTGAATCAAATAGTATTGGGTTTGGTATCTTACAAGATTCATAGGCACATGAACTAAGCGTGCAATTGACTTCAAAGATGTTGGGTTGATATCTTTCCAGATCCATAAATATATCAGCTCAACATGTAGTTGACTCTAAAAATATTAGGTTTGATAAAATACCAGACTGATAAATACTTAGACACAAAATTTAGCTAAATAACATTGGGTTTGAAAATAAATTAAACTTATCAAATTTGAGCTTGATATTTTGATATTTTATATCAAACCCGGGAATATTGGTTAGCATCCAGCCTTTACTCTTTTTATGATGGGCTTCTTGAGCAAAGAGTTCGTGTACTTCGCCGGTCGTTAGCAGGCCTGATGGTTGTCACTTGTTTTACCTTGAAAGAGCATCATGTCTGGACACATTCAAACGGACAACAAAATGGTTAGTTCTATTATAGCCACTGGCTGATTGGAGAGGTCCTTCGATGCAACAATGGGTCACTATGAACCTGATTTGACATTAATTGATTGCATCGGTAATATCTTATTAGTTCAACTTGAAAATTAGAGGCTTTCAAATTCTATATATGTATTACTGGAGAAAGGAGTTGCTGTGTTTGCTGTTAGAATCCATTTCATCATATCCATATAAATCCCTGCTACCTGCTTGTAAATTTGTCTGTGATTAAGAGTTTCTGATGCTGAACTCTGACAAAAGCAAACACATATGGGCATGCTTCTGTCCCTAAAAAAACAAAGAAAGGGAGATGAAAGTGACATCCATGAAGTTCATGTCACAAACTTTTTACCTTGGCTTTCGTGATTTTTCCTTGCATCATATGACTGCCTTTGATTGGCTTCTCTAATAATCATGTGGTTTCCAAATGTCTAGCCTTCGAATTTCGATTGATGGGTCCGCTCTTTTGGCAGGTTAACGTGTGGCACATCTTTAAAATGAGTGTCTTTACCTAATTCTTATCATGTTACCTTGGATGCATGATACTTTTTTCGGTTTAATATTCCTATAATTGTTTTTCAAGTGTTTTTATTTAAAAATATATTAAAATAATATTTTTTTATTTATTTTTAATATTTATACATCAAAATGATATAAAAATACTAAAAAATTAATTTAAAATAAAGAAAAAATATTTTTTTTTATTTTTTTTAAAAATACTTTTGAAACACAGTCTCTAAATCCTCTAGAATTTATTTGAAAATATAGTTGCGATTGTTTTTTAAATAATTTTTTCATTTAGAAATGTATCTAAATATTATATATTTTTTATTTTTTTAAAAAATATTTTTGATATCAGTGCATTAAAATGATCTAAAAACACTAAAAATATTAATTTAAAACAAAAATTAAAAAAATAAATTTTTTTAGAAACGCTTTTAAAATGCAAAAATAAATAGGGATCTCAATAACTCACTACTAAGACTTATAAATTAATGATATTTATGTTATTAAATACTTTTGATAATGTTATACATTGCATCATTGAACATATCTTTCATCTATTCATGTTATTTTGAATTTAGATGTTAATAAAAATTAAAAATTAAATATATTTAATTTGTGATGTTTGTATGATGTCTTTATCAATAGCTAAGTTTTTTTCAGTGAAATGATAACTTAATTCATTTTATTTTTCTAAAAAAATGATATTAAGGGTTCAAAATTGAAATTTTTTGTTGGATTTCTTTTGACAATTTAATTATTTTTTCTAAAATATTCTTCATTCCTAATCAAGATTTGCAACCTCACATACCATAGATAAGATCAAAGATGCACATAGAAAAGATTGTTTACACATTTTTTTTTTTAAATTTAACAATTAACATAGATCAAGGGATTAGCTTATGATTTTCAAAACCAAAAGGACCAACTTGTAAAATAATAAAAAATAGGAAGCAAATCACAGTTTACCCAAGAGTACTTTTGTGCCTGCTAAAATCGAGGAGGCAACAAGGGAAAGAATAAAGAGGAGAGCAAATCGAGGGGAAAACACAACCACTAGCTTTGCTTTGGATTAAATCTTCTAAAATTCCTCAGAAAACCTAATTCCATATCATTAGAATAAATCCGAATCAACATGTGAGTCAACTTGGAAACTTTGATGCCTAATCATTGGATAAGGAGGAAAGTCATAACCTAGTGGGATGCTTAATTGCCTATTAGGCAAACCATGGGAGAATTATCTTGGCTAATGGTGCTTCTACATTTAAGGTAACTTATTTGAATACAACTACTTGCTTGCTATATGTAATTCATTGTATTTGGTATTAAGATGCGTTATGTTTTTTATTTAAAAATATAATAAAATAATTTTTTTATATCTTTTTTAATTTTTGACAATGACACTTCATCATAAGCATTAAAAAACATTTAAAAATAAGTATAAATTTAATTTTTTTTCAAGCCAAATACACTTTTAAAACATATACAAATATAGTTTCAAACATAATACCAAAAATGCATGCAGATTCTTTGAATATTCTCTTTCACAATAAGTTAAAATGTTGCCCTTGAGACCCACAAAATTGAAATGAAAGAGATTTTAAAAGTATAGGTTGTGTTTGTTAGTGTTTTAATATAGAAAATTAAAAAAGAAGAAGATAAAAATATATCTCATTGAAGAAATAAAGATAAAGAAATAAAATAATAGATTTATTTAAAAATTAATTTTGGAATAAATTTTATTTTCAAAACAAGAAATATAAAAATAGATATATCCTCTTATTATTTATGTTATTTTTCATCTTTTCTGTACCGTGATAATATTCCTCCTGCATGCAAAATAAAGTATTTAAGGCAGTTAATAATAAAATCCCTTTTTTTGGATTTTGGAGGGCCTAACGGTTACATTATAGAATACAAGAATACTTGGCAGTTGGTTTTTATCTTCCAAATCCTAGTCTCTCTAAGGTTGTCCCTTCTTTTTGCTCTTACATGTCTGACTGGATTTCTTGCTCGTCCTTTCATGGCTGGTTTACAATGCTGAGGTGAAATGATAGAGGCTAGGATTGTCATTTCTTGCAATAGTAATATTCCATAATTTTGTCCTGTCTTGTTAAGATTACAAGTGCTGTCTTTTTCTATCATTGAAACAGAGGTGTTTTAACTCTGGATGGACAGGTTTTTTCAGTCTATAGAGTCTTCTAATTCATCATCAAATACCTTAAGACTCAAAACTGCTTTCTGGGTTCCACTTCTTTCTTTGAAAGTTTTTGACTTGATCCCTCCTTTCGATCTCTAAACTCAAAACAAAAGAACCCAATTTTGAGTTTAATTTGGTTCTGTGTTATTACAAGTTGTTTTGTTTCTACTTTCTTCAATGGGGTCCATTTTGTTCCGACAACTTTTTTGCCAAGTTGACAGCAGTTTTGTCTGTTAAAACACAGTTCCTTTTACAAACCACCTTGTTGGGTTTGCTTGCTTTCCATTTTTTGTCCTTCTTCATACTTCTCAAATTATAGGAATTCAATGGTTGAAAGATTCAAGTTTTAGATCCATGCTTTTGAATTGGAGTCATGAAATGGGCAAATTCTTTTGTAGTTTGATTGACGATCAAGAAAATATTTGTTCATGAGGGTCTTGTTTTGCAAGATCCATTGTCCTTTCATTTGCTTCTGCAAGCCCTCTCCTAGAATATACGGACCAGTACCACTGAAATTGGAAAACAGCCCTCATGTTCCTTCAACTGCAGTTATATCAGTTGTTGATGCCTCCTGTGATGGTGATCATGTGCTGAATGATTCCGTTGATGTGAAAGAAGGGAGTGTAGGTGTTGATGGGAAACAATCACAGGCTCAGAATGGCCTCAAAAGTAGTCTCAAAAAGGCAGATTTTGATTCGAAAGAGGTAAATAAGAAGAAAGTGCGGTGGATGGATTTCTTAGGGAAGGAACTTGTTGAGATCAGAGAATTTGAGTCCAGGTTTGTACTTTTTTGTGGTCTCTATTATCTCCATCGACATTTTTGCTATACAAAACAAACGTATTTCTGTATAAGTGTAATTGATGAAGCTGATGGATTTAAGGATGGACAAGAAAGAATGGTTTCATTAAATTTTGTTAATTTTCTCACTGATTGACTATAGCACTTCCAGTCCTTTCAGCTATAGCATATTGTTGTTCTACTGGTTTTAAATATTGTGCAAAGAAGCTTCTTCTAGGGTAAGGGAGGGAAGTTCCATCTTAAGGCTGCATTTCCTGTGGTGGCTAAGCTTTCTGGTTAGAATTGTTAGAAACAATGAGCTTTGATTGGTGGGAAACAATGCTATTACGTTGATCTGTATATAAAACGAGGACAATGGCATCATACTTTTGGTTGGGAAAATTGGGATGGGCTAATGTTTTCCAAGGAACATATGAATAGAATAGAGATGGATGTATTAGACTCCTCCCTTGTGATATCTTAAAGAACGGAAAATCCGTTGCTGGTCTTCGTGGTATATTTAAGAAACTGGCTTAACAGAAACGGATATTCAGTAGCTTATCGTGTTCAGTACAATCTTGTCTCTCTTATAGATTCGTAATTTCTGTCTGTCTACTACTCCCTCCCTGAGTAGGGATGCGAGGATAGCATTTGATTTTGCACTCATCTGATGATGCATGCTTTCTGTTTAGAGTTATAGTGATATGTATTTCGACTTGTTCTAAGGGATTCTGACATGTAACTTCTATCTTTCCAGGTTTAAATCCTCAATTTAATCATTTAGTGCTTGCAAATTAACTGTACAGAAGATTGGCTTGATCAAATGATTTCAAGCCATCCAACTTGCATCAAACGATGGCAAAGATTTCCAAGAAAAAATCCTGAAAACGAAAACAAATCACTGGCTTGAGATATATCTAGTCATCATCATTTTGTGGGAGAAATGAGTTCCCAGTCCCCTGAAGCATGTGCAATTGCTCATCGCATTAGCTGCTCTAATCAAATAGAAAATCTGCGTTTTTACAATGTGTGCTGCAACGTACTTGTGGCCCTAAACAACACACTAGAATGTTGCTTATCTAACATGTCAATGCCACTTGTAGCATTTTCTTGAATTCTACTTTTATGGATTGTTTATAACCAATAAATTTTATACCTGGATTGTTCCCAACCTTATAATATTTCTTTGAACCTGTTTTTTCCCTTTTAACCAGCGAAACAGAAGATAGTGACAGTGAAGGTCAGAGCAATAGAGGCTGTGCTTGTACAATTCTTTGACATCTATTTAACAACATCCTTCTTTTTCAAGCTTCTGTAGTGACTACAACAATCACAAGAGAAAGATGAAAAGAATTTGTGGCTCCTCTGGGAGAATCTGCAGTGGAGTTAGATCAGGTTCCCATTTACTTCAATTCCGCTGAATCAACTCTCAAATCAAAAGATATCCAAGAGAGACTTCAATATATACTTTATATGAAATGGGAAAATATTGTCTCTCTTTCAATTCTTTTACGGTGTAATGGCTCATTCATTTAGCAAATATGAAATTACATATAAGTTCACAATCTAACTCCTGTTAAGTCACTTCTTTTACGAGATTGGACACTTATCATCATGCTAGATTCATGATTCCCTCAATAGCTGTCATAAAACTATTAATACTATTGTAGCATGTTTCTGCATGATATACGCTACTTCCTTCACGTGAAAATTACGGGAGTGTTGTTAGAGTGGGTCAATACTGCTCTCTGTGTTGTTTCTTATCAGATATATATATATTTTTTACTATTACATCGTTTGCATGTGATGTTTATGATTCAAACATACGTTTCCTCAAGTGCAGATTAGTAGTGTAACTGGTCCACAGAGTAAAATAGGTGGGAAATGGTGCGTTTGTTGCCATTCTAAACCACTAAAAAGGCTAAATGAACTTCAGAGACTTGCAGAGTGTAAACAAACTATAGAACAGTTCATTTAGAAATGGCATGCCCAATTGAAATATTCTTGCAATTTCAGCTTGTGACACTTCTAACTAGACTCGGAGCACAAGGTACTTGTTCTGAAAAATAAAGTATACTTGTTACCATTGATCCCTTGCCAACAGTCAGTAGCCAAACCTAAACCCGTTGCCTTCTGTGTGGTCGGTGGCGATTTTGAGGTGGTAACCTTATACAGCCAGAGACAAGTATGATTGTTATTGTTGCAAAAAAGCCTACTGAATATCCAATCCCTGCACCTTGCCAAGAAAACCATGAGTCATCTGCTTCTGGTTGGTTTACTTGTGGCTGCTCTGGTGGACATGGTAGTTGAATTTGAAAACCACATAGCCCACTGTTGTTGGCATATGAATTTGGATCATTCATCGTGTCCATTTGGCCACCCACTGGAATCTGACCCTCGAGTTTGTTGTTACTTACATCCAAAGTTGTAAGTTCTTGAAGTTTTGATAGTGTTCTTGGAATGGAACCGGATAGTCTGTTATGTGACAAGTCCAGGCTCTCTAGACTCTCTAGATTGCCGTAAGTTGCTGGTATCTTGCCAGAGAGGTGGTTATATGAGATGTTCAGTAGCTTCAGACCCTTTAGGTGACCTAATGAAGCTGGGAGTTGGCCAGAAAGCTGGTTCTTTGACAAGTCTAGCAAAGAGTAGATTTCAAGGCTGTGGCTTGAGAGACCTTGTTTCGACTTCTTCCAATTAACTATCAAGTCACTGAACTCGATGGGGAAGGTGAACATATCTGAGACTGATCTGAAAGTATTGGGTGTATCTATCATTCCAACCAGATTCCCCATCTTGGCCGGTATTTCACCACTGAGATTGTTGTTTGAGACATCTAGAATTCGGAGGCTAGTGAGGTTGGTTAAGTTGCTGGGGATTGAACCTTCGAGGTTGTTGTTACGTAAGTTCAGGACTTGAAGAGTGGACATTTGAGAGAGAGACATCGGCAGTTCTCCTGCAATTCTGTTGTCATGGAGGTCAAGGTGTTCAAGGTTGTTCAAATCTGTCAGGTTACTGGGTAGTTTTCCTGAGAACATGTTTTTTCCTAATGAAAGTATCCTGGTTTCTTGAGAAAAGATCACTGGAATTTCACCCGAGAACTCATTGTAAGATAAATCGATGTAAGCGAGTAATGCATTGGGCCTAAAATCTGGAATGTTCCCCGAAAACCTGTTTCCTGATAAATCCAAAAGAAGGAGGCGATAAATCTTCGAGATGGACTCTGGAATCTGTCCTGAAAAGTTGTTTCCAGAGAACACAAGAATCATGACTTTAATGGCATCTCCAATGTTACTTGGCAACTCTCCGGAGAAGCTATTCCTCGATAAGGCTAGGACTGACAAACTTTCAGACCGAAAGAGACGAGGTGGAAGTGAACCTGTAAGATTGTTGTCTGACAGAAATATGCTGCCTATGTCCATTTCAGCAACCCATTCCGGGAATGGTCCTTCTAGCTTATTCTTGCTTAAATCCAGGAAAACAAGATCCTTCTGTGTAGAAATCCAGTCTGGGATTCTCCCCGCGAGACGGCATGAACTCAGAGATAACTGAGCTAGCATACACTTGGGCTCCAAGTTTACAGTGTTATTCCAAGTCAGATTATTCCCTCCAAGAAACAGATCCTTTAGACTTTTGATGTCAAACAACCAAGTTGGGATTCCTCCAGATAGTACGTTGTTTTCCAATCTGAGTGTTTCTAACTTGTGAAGCTTCTGTATGGATGATGTGATTCCACCAGTCAGCCTGTTACCGCTCAAGGCCAGAGTGGTCAAGTTGGTTAAATCACCAATATCTTTAGGAATCTCCATGGATAAAGAATTGTCCCTCAACTCCAATATTTCCAGCTCCTTCAGGAAGAGAACTGAAGATGGAATCATACCAAAGAAATTGTTGCTGCGAAGATTCAACTGCTGTAACTTCGTAAGGTTTCCGATCTCTTCAGGAATATACCCCCCCAGAGAATTATCATCCAACTTCAACACTCCCAAGTTGAGAAGAGAGCCCACTTCTTTGCTTATAGCCCCATTGAGTAAATTGCTACTCATATCAAGATACTGTAGATACCTCAAATGGAAAATATGTGGAGGAATGGATCCACTGAAGTTATTTTGCATCATGTCGAGGTGAACCAGCTTGCTGAGATTGGAAAACACACCGGGTGGGATCTCACCTACGATATAATTTGAGGATATATCAAGCAACATCAAGCTTTTGATGAGAGAGAGAGGAGATAAAGCCATGGAAGGAATTGGTATGGGTTGCTCAGCTAAAACCAGAGAGTTAAGGTGGAGGGCAACTACTTTTCTAGAATTTGACCGAGAACTACAAGTGACCAAATCCCAGTGGCAACAATCTGAGCTAGCATCCCACGAATCCAGGCTGGAGAGGGAATATTGTGTAGAAGAGTTAATACTGTCCAAGAGGGAGGATTTGAAGTGGAGAAGGGCTAGTTTCTGATCATCTGGACAGCACAAGGAAGAGGAGAAGAGGATGGAGAGGGAAAATAGTAGTAATCTAAGTTCAGCCATCAGTAGTTGAGTATGGTTTTCCTCTGGTTTTCTTGTTCCCAGCTGTAAAAGTATATAGGAGTAAGTGCTCCCACGCTGCAGTAATATGGTGTGTTTTAGTCTATGGCTAGTGGTGGAAGGTCGAAAAACCAGTGGGCTAGGGAGAGGCAGGTTTGATTCCTTGCATGGACTTGAGCTACTACTTCAGTTGACTTGGAATAATGACATTAAGCAGTGGAATAAGACTTGGAATGTTTTGTTTTTTTTTGAAGTTTGAAAGACAACAAACCGCGTAGAAACCTCATAGTCAAGTCATCAGTCCCACTAGATTTGTTTCCGGTGGAGGGAACTGTATCTGATAAGTAAAGAAACGTGACTCACCAGCTTCACTCTCTAGATGGAAACACCAGGACCATTTCTTCTTCCTCACAAGGAAAAAGTTACCACTTCAAGCCGAAAGTTTGAAGATGAGAATTCCAAGTTATTAATAATAGGCTTGCTTCTTAATGGAAGTAGGATGGTGCTGCTTACTGCTGACTGCTTAGCCATTTTGGCCTATCAGTGCATCCTCTTCATTCCTTTTATCACCAAAGCATTCAAAACAAGATTGTTTCCAAGCCCTTATCTTCGCAGGAAAATAAGGTTGGAAAAATTGGCTGTTTAATTTTGACTAATGAAAACCTTTAATGAGGATAATTCAATTTGAGAAGAAAAATTCAAAATTGAATGTTTAAAGACTCGATTAAAATTTTTTAGGGTTTAATTTAATTTATTAAGGGCTTAATTGCAATAAAAAATAATTTTTTGAAGTCAATTTAGGTTTTAATTTGAAGAAATTAAAGCCTAGGGGTTAAATTGTATTTTGAAGGGTTAATTTGGTGAAATCAAGGGCTTAATTGCATACATATTAAAGTTTTAAGGCAAATTAAAGATCTAATTATAGATTTTCAAGACCAATAACCAATTTGTAAGTAGTGCGTAATTTCAAGGGTAGCAATAGGTGAAATCATGGGCCAAATTAAAAAAAACTAAAAGTTGAAGGTCAATTGAAAACTGAAATACACAAATCAGAAACTAATGATCAGGATGAAAAAGGTGTTGAACTTCGGGGTTGATAATTGGTTTGGAATGAGTGAAATTGCATCAAATTAAAAGTTGGGATGCAATTATTGGTACAATAAAAAGCAATTGAAAGAATATAAACTAAATTGAAGTTTGTTAAATCTCAAATTAAAAACCCTAACTTTTAGGTTTAATATAAAGGACGCGTCACTTAGATTAATGAAGGGGGTGAATGACATATCGTTCAACCACTGTTTAACTTATTTTTTGACAATTTTGGTTGATTGAGTAGATATCTTAGGCGAATGAATGTGGCATTTCTAACTAAATCTAGGATTGTAACCACCTTCATTTAATTGAGAAACAACCTCTCTACAATAATCAACTACTCTCATCATAACTGTAAAATGCACTCAAAACCCTTCCATTTTAATCAGAGGGCCAAACTTTGATGAATGATAATTAATTTTTAATTAAATCCATAAAAATCTTAGCTTAAAACCCTATAAATACCCGTCTAAAAATCTACTAGAAAAGAAAAGAGGAAGTGGGGAAAAGAGAGAAAGAGAGAAAGAGGTGAGGAAAAGATTGATAAATGAGCTTTAAAGTGTGAAGATTTAATAACCTAACACAAAGATTTCCTCAATTTAGAGAGAAAGTAGTGACATAACTAAAAGATTGATATTTTTTCTCAAGTGCAAGAGTGTTGAAGTAATAAATAACCCAGCAAGACCGGGGTCGAATTACAAGAAGGTTAATTATATAAATTATAACAACAACAATAACAATAACAAAACAACAATAAAACAACAACAACAACAACAACAACAATAAGAGGACTTTGAGATGTAAGATTAATGTAAAGATTAAATAATAAAAACAAATGTCAAGGTTAGAGGATCCACTAATGGTATTTCAAACAAGTATAGTATAAACTCTTTTTATTGCTCAACTGAAAACTACACACAAAAAAGGTTCCAATCGGATTATAAATGGTTAACATGATTACACTAGTTATCTTATTTGAATAATATTAATACTTGTAAATGTTGTTAGTAAATGTTGTCAGGTATTCATGATTATAACTTATATTAACAACAAATCAAGTTTCTTTCATAACACATGTGTAGGTTATACCATACAGTTGAATTATGAAAGTGCTAAGTATTTGTTGTACCAAGTGTTATACAACATAAATTTAGATTAATATTTAACAAGTAAAGTATTAAAAGTGAACTAGATAACAAATACAAAACATGTTAGTATCAAACATTAAAGTTCATGTTGAGTTTATATTATACTTATTCTTACACCATTAGTGTACCCTTTTCACCTTGACATGATAAACTTAGCTAAACATAATGAAGAAGAGAAACATAAATAAACAAGATAAGAACATAAATAAGATATAAGTTAACTAAGTAAATTGAAGGAAATGAAAAGCATAAACAAAAGATTAATGAAAGCAGAACTTAAACATTACAAAAATATAAAGAGAACGAATAAGAATAAGAACATGATCTTGATTTGAAAACCAAGATGCCTAAATGCATGACAAATGCCTCCTTTTATAGGTCAAAATTGAAAACTATTGATTTATTAACTAATTATTAAGTGGGTGGCCACAACTTAACTTGGTGACAATCTTTATCTTTTTTCGAATAAGAATAAGAACATGATCTTGATTTGAAAACCAAGATGCCTAAATGCATGACAAATGCCTCCTTTTATAGGTCAAAATTGAAAACTATTGATTTATTAACTAATTATTAAGTGGGTGGCCACAACTTAACTTGGTGACAATCTTTATCTTTTTGTTTAAATAAAATGTCATCGCTAACATTAGAATTTGAACAAACTTAATCCATAAAAGTTCTAGGAAATTGTCTTAGGTTTCCAACAAAAAAAAATTAAGATCATTTGAACTTCTAGAACTCAAGATATGGGATGAGCACTGAATATTGTCTAGGCTGCATGACAGTTTCGGACTTCTCCGTTGTTGCTTAGATTTAGACTTCTAAATAGCAAAATTGAGTCTTGCATTCCTATAAATGTTTTAAGCCCATGTCTTAGCTTTTCATCCATGTAGAGTAGATCCAAATCCAAGTTCTACAGCTTCAGATATGACCCAATGACTGAATAATATTTTAGTTTGAACTGAACCAACATCTCTTTTCTAAGCTTCACCCTCTCTTTGTCTTCTCAATTTTAGTAGTTAAACTCATCAATCAATCATTTGATTTATTTGATAGACCTGCATTTAAGATGAATATTTACCATAAATTAAAGGTATCTTATAGTATCAGGTTTGTTATTATAAAACATGCTTTAGTTAAATAGTTATTGATACTTCAAGTGAAAAATACTGATATAAAATCTTGATAAAAATATACTTTTAAGTACTAATCATACCCCCCATCCAGCTTATTACTAGTCCCTAGTAATCAAAGCATTAAAATAGAAAAACCAATTTACAAGTTCCACAAAGCAAGACATTCATTATTCAACTTCCATTAATCTATTCAGATAAACAAACTCTCATTAAATTTATATATCTGCTCAATACCTCTTTACCAAGATATTAATAAATTTTTTTATGCATATCAACACATAATTATGGGGCTTTACTTGGACGAAAAAATAATTTTATTCTAATGTTTAAGGTTAACTTCCTTGGGTTGAGATTATTATCTTCTTTTTGTTTCTATTTTTTTTAAATATATATATATATTATAATCATATGTTAAAGTTGTGTGTGTGAAAATAAAGGTTTAAAAATACTTGTTAAATGAGTATATGAGCAGAATTAAGTGATAAAAATACGAGAGTTTGTAAATCTGAATATTTCAAGAAATATTTTGATAGACCTTATTAAGAATGTTTACTAAGATGCGTCTTAAGGGTCACTTTAACAAAAAAACTCCTTTACTCTGCCATCCTAGTAACAACAGTTTTTGCAAATGGTATATGAAATAGAAAATGCAGTTAGTTTTTTTTTTTAATATCAACTACTATCCTTCCTCTCAACAAAAATGAGACATTGCCCTCAATGTCATAAGGTAGAAAGATAGAGTATAAAAGACATCACCTAAAACAACGACTATTGAAAAGCATGAAACACACTTAAACAAATATAAAAAATAACAAAACATAAATGTTATGCTATTAATAAAACCAAAAGAAACACGTTCTTACAAACTAAGGCTTAAATCATAGTTGTGATTATGACTCACATCTTCCCTTGCTTTAACTTCCAAGAACGGCTTAAACGCCCTCTATGGGTCGAGGATAGGCTTCCCATCTAATTTTTTAAAAACTAGCAAATAAGATCTTTTATAGTTAGATTCCCAAGACTAAGTTGATCATGTTCTTTATGAAAATAAGGCATAAATCATGAATTATACGATGCATATCTTTACTAGGATGCATCTCAAGAGTTAATAGAAGATTATTTAAAGACTCCTTACTCAGACCATCCTTAATGAATTATACTTTATCTTCACGGTTTATAAATACCATTTTTAAAGAATGATATTGTGCATTAGAAGTCTAGCACATTGATGATAAACTTTCAATCGTTTTGCATGATGTTTTTTGCAAAAAAGTGCTTTTACCTATCCTTGATATGTATGAAATAAAAGAATTGGAAGACTCACATGATAATCAAACCTTTCATTCAATCATCCAGTGAATATCTTCAGGAATTTCATGGTTCATCAATAACCTCAATCTTACACACCTAGCACGGTAAATTTTTATAATCGTATTTTAAGGCAGAGTGAGAAAATACTTTTTCAATATTTCAAGAGTGGTGTCCATTTTCAAATGAAAATTGGAGAAAAGATTTAAAGAAGGGAGAAAGAGTAAAGAATTATATAAATATATATACAAATATTAGTTATTATGAGAAACTGAAAGAATCGACTTAAGAGTCACGAAGTACTATTATCCACCATTTAATCGGGGTGAGAGAGACTAGAAAAACAAGAGTCACACATAAAAAAACACAAAAATAAAATGAGAAAAACAAAATAATTAACCTTTATCTACAGGATCATTCAAACCAATGGGTTCATTTTTACTAGAAAAATTATCAAGGTAAGCTTTTAAACGATATCTATTTACCTTAAAAACATTGTCATTATTTGGATTCTCATTATCAAAGGCCCCATAAGGATACAAGTTTCTTAATAAATGGACCACTCCATCTTGATCTTAGCTTTTTAGGAAATAAATAGAGTCAAGAATTATAAAGTAAAACTTTTTTACTAGTATCAACTTGTTGACAATTTTCACAAGTTTTACAAAATATATGCGTGTCCTTGAACATGGTAGGTCAATAAAATCCATTTTGTAAGATTTTTATAGTTGTCTTCTTTGATGAGAAATGACCTTCACATGCCTCAGAATGACAAAATTTAATGACACTACTTACCTTTTTTTCGGGAATGCATCTTTAAATATTTGATCAGGACAATGTTTGAATAAGTAAGTGTCATCCCAATAAAAGTTATTCACTTCATTCAAAAACTTTTTTTTGTCTTGGGTACTCCAATGAGCTGGAAAATCTCCTGAAGAAATTTTTTTTTGATATGATTAGCAAACCAAGGTATTGGACTAAGAGAAAGTAAGGATTTATCAGAAAAGTAATAATCGATTAGTGGGATGTTAGAAGTTGAATATATTATTAATTTTGACAAATGATTTGTATCAATATTTTTAGTGCCTTTCTTATCCTTGATTTTTTTATGAGAATAAATTATTTGTAATTTTTCAGATTCATCAACTCAGTTTTACTCAAGGTAGATTCAAATTGATCATAAATTAATTCTTCAATATGATATACTTATTGTAAATCATTATCATCTCCAGGCTTGCAAATGTTGAAAATATTGATCTCCAATGTCATGTTTTCAAATGATAGCTTCATTACTCCATTCCTATAATTAATCAGTGCATTAGAAGTTGCGAGAAATGAACATCCTAAAATAACAAGAAATGAATTATATACTTTAACAGGTTGTGTGTCCAAGATAATAAAATTCACAGGATAAATAAATTTATCAACTTGTACTAACATATCTTCAACTATTCCTTTAGGTACTTTTATAAATCTATCAGCAAGTAAGAGAGTTACATAAGTTGGTTTTAACTCACCTAGATTGAGACTCTGAAAAACTGAATATTGAAGTAAATTCACACTAGCTCCAAGATCAAGTAAGACTCTTTCAATTTTATGTTTTCCAATAAAATAAAAAATTGTAAAACAACCAACTTCTTTATATTTAAACGCATTATTGTTCTAAAGAATGACACTTACTTGTTCGGTTAAAAAGGCTTTCTTTTTCACATTCAATTTTCTTTTCACAGTGCACAGATCTTTTAAAAATTTAGCATAAGAAGGTACCTGTTTAATAGCATTCAAAAAAGATATATTGATCCTTAATTGTTTGAAATTTTTAAAGATTTCAGAGTTATGATTGACTTTCCTTTGTTTGGTCATGACATGAAGGAATGGAAGTGTTGACGGGAAATCAGTTTTTTTTTTTGTAATGTTCAGATTCAACCCCTTCCTTACCCTTAGAGATTAACTTATCATCTTTCTCACAAGGTTCAAGAGTGAATTTTTCAGTAACCTCACCACTGTGAAGAGTGATAACTGATTTAACTTGATTAATGTGTTGGCCTCCGAAACTACTTGTATTTACATTGTATTGCACATTGGGATTTTGTTGTGGTTGAGATAAAAACTTACATTTATTTTGAAAATTAAGAGCAGATGTCAATCTTGTAAGAGTATCTTTAAAATCTGTTATGCTTTGAGCAAATTGAATGTTGATTGTCCCTTACTTTTCAATGAATGCATACAATATTTCCTCAAGATTTCTTTTAGGAGGTGGAGCATAAGGAGGTGTATATTTATGAGAATTTTAGAAATTATGGTGTGCTTGAAATGGTGGCTATGAAGTTTATACATTATTGTTATTACTCTTCCAACTAAAATTTAGGTGATTTCCCCAACCAAGGTTGTATGTTTGCGAGTATGGGTTGTGATTGAGCCTTTGGAAACTGTTTAAAGCATGAGCTTGTTTATGGAGACATTCCTTAAAAGAAGGCAA
>NW_011500028.1:206030-207812 GCF_000495115.2 Populus euphratica | reverse complement strand
TTATTATTATTATTATTATTATTATTATTATTATTATTACTATTGTTGTTGTTGTTATTGTTGTTTTATTATTGTTATTTATAATTTGTACAAATAACCTCCCTGTGGTTCGACCCCGGTCTTGCCGGGTTATGTATTACTTCGACACTCCTGCACTTGGGAGAAGACATCAATCTTTTAGTCGTGTCAACAGTCATTGGTTGAGTGTTCATTGGTTTCACAAATTTGACACACAATGTCTTGAACAAATTTTGATTGACCACTTTTTTTTAATTCTAGTACCTCGACTTTTCTAACTAAAGATGGAAACTTGGCTTGAAGGTCATGATATTTCTTAAGGTTGTACATACCTCCATTAGATATATGAGGTTGAGTTTTACTAGTGCCTTATAAGTACTTGCGGTGTTTTAATTTTGAGCATTTTCAGCTAGCAAGTCTAAGTATTCCATTGCTTCATTAGGGTCTTCATCTTCAAAAGTTCCATTACACATCAATTCCACCATTTGCCTATCTTTAGGTGTTAGCCCTTTATAAAAATATGAAAGTAATCTTCATGTTTCAAAACTATGATGAAGGCAAGTATTAAGCAAGTTTCGATATCTATCCCAATATTGGTAAAATATTTCTCCTAGTTTTTAAGTAAAAGTAGTGATTTGTCCTTTGAAAAAGTTTGTTCTGTGAGATGGAAAAAACTTATTTAAAAATTATTGTTTCATTTCATCCCAAGCACAAATAGATCCTGGTCTCAAATTTTATAGCTATGTTTTTGTTTTATCTTTTAATGAAAAAGGAAAAAGTTTTAATATGATTGTGTTCATGCTATAATTTGAGTCATTATAGTTACAAACTTCCTTAAATTCTCTTAAATGCAAATATAAATTTTCTAAAACTAAGCCATGAAAATAAGGTAAAAGTTGAATAATGCCTAACTTAAAATCAAAATGAGATGTATTAGGGGGGGAAACTATGCATGAGGGTGCACATGTTCTTATGGGATTTATGTGGTTTCTTAGTGTTCTAACATGATTATTTTTATTATTCTCATTATGAAGCGATTGATTATCTTTTTCGGCTATATTTTCTAAAAATGATGAGGATACCCTACAAAGTCTACCATTTAATATACGTGACTAAACTCTCATGCACGTTTAGGAAGACAATAAAAGGATGAAGAAAATAAAAGAAAAAGAAATAAAGTTAATTACAAGAAAAGCAAAAAGAAAAAATAAAACAAAAATTATAATTTATATAAGAATTTACCTCCCCGATAATGGCGCCAAAAACTTGACATTACCAAAAGATTGATGTCTTCTTCTAAGTGCAGGAGTGTCGAAGTAATAAAACCTGGTAAGACCGAAGTCAAACAATAGAGAGGTTAATTATATAAATTATAAAGAACAACAACAACAACAACAACAACAACAATACTAAGAAGAAGAAGAAAAAGAAAAAGAAGTTAAAGAAGACTTTGAGATGTAAGATTTATGTGAAGATTAAACAATAAAAACAAATGTCAAGTTTAGAGGATCCACTAATGGTATTTCAAATAAGTATAGTATAAACTCTTTTTATTACTCAATTGGAAACCACACACAAAAAAGGTTCCAATCAGATTATAAATGGTTAACATGATTATATTAGTTATTTTATTTGAATAATGCTAATACTTGTAAATGTTGTCAATAAATGTTGTTAGAAATTTATTTTAACAACAAATCAAATTCCTTTCATAGTACAAGTGCCGGTTAAATTATATAGTAGGCTATGAAAGGGGCAAGCATT
>NW_011500028.1:168364-204697 GCF_000495115.2 Populus euphratica | reverse complement strand
TTGATTTGTTGACTAATTGTCGAATGGGTGACCACATCTTGACTTGGTGACAATTCTTATCTTTTTGTTTGAATAAAATATCATCGTTAATATCAGAATTTGAACAGACTTAATCCATAAAAGTTCTAGGAAATTGTCTTAGCTTTCCAAAAAAAAAAAAGATCATTTGGACTTTTAGAACTCAAGATATGGGATGAGCATTGAACAGTGTTTGAGCTGCAGGACAGATTCAAAATTTTTCGTTGTTGCTTAGATTTAGACTTCTAAACGGTAAAATTGAGTCTTGCATTCCTATAAATATTTTAGGAACATGTTTTAGCTTTCCATCCATATAGAGTAGACCCAAATCCAAGTTCTACAGTTCTGGATATGACCTAATAACTGAACAGTGTTCCAGTTTAGACCGAATTAGCATCTTTTTTATAAGCTTCACCCTCTCTTTATCTTCTTAATTTTAGTAGTTAAACTCATCAATCAATCATTTGATTTTTGTGATAGGCCTGCATTTAAGATGAATATTTACCATAAATCAAAGATATCTTATACTATCAGATTTGTTATTATAAAACATGCTTTAGTTAAATAGTTATTGATACTTCATGTCACGGGGTGTGAGCCGACGCGATGTTGTCTAGCAATGAGGGAGGCTTTTATCATGCCTTCTGTGTGAGATATGATGTGTTGAGAAGGTTTTATGAATTTAATCATAGAGTTATGATTAATGTTTAGGAGTCGCCACCTAGTATTATGGTCATTAGAAACATATGGTTTGTGAGAGTCTGAGTAAGAGATTGATTGTGTAAGGGGAAGACGCATCATTCTCAGTGCACCCTACCTAAGGTAAACTGCATTGTTGTTTGATTATTTTTTTCTAAGTCGGGTTTTTATTCGTTGGTCTTTTCTAAGGTTTAAGGCATATCTCTTTTCATGAGAGAGTTTCTACCTTATTGGGTAAAACCCTAACCGTTCTAAGGTCTGAATTTTAACATTGTATTTTTTAACATCTTGTATCTTTAATACCTGAGGGCGTACTTTATCATGTAATTTTACACCCCACAAATATTAAAGTTCACATCTGGATTCCAAAAAAAAAAGATTGGAAAAAGATTTTTGACATGTTGGCGAAATCCTAATGGATAATCATAAACTGGTTATAATATCCATTTTTAGATTTTTTTTAAACATGAAAAAGATGCAATTTTTTATGAAAAATATACTTGGAAAAATTTCAGGATTTGGTCGTATGCAACAAAATATTTTTTTTCTTTTTTGAAAATATTTTAATTTTTTTAAAAAAATATTTTGGAGAGAATAGAGTATTTTAATACTAGATTTATATTTTACAGTGTAAATATATAACCCAATATTATAAAAAAATGTTAGAAAAACATTTTTTGTAAATATATAACCCAATATTATAAAAAATTGTTAGAAAAACATTTTTGAAAATCATAATTTTTTTAAAGGATTTTTTTATTTTTTTATTTTTTGGTCCAGTAAAACTATGGGCGTGAATTATAATTCACGTTTACGCATGAATAGTTGAACAAGGAGACAAAGGCGAAACAAGGGAGGCAGACCACTTGGCATGGCGATGATGGCTGGCTAGCGGGGAGGATGACCTGTAGCTGGCGGTGGAAACGACAGTGGAGTTGGCTGGAGTTGGCTGGAGTGGCTGCAGCGGGAAGAGGAAGAAAAGGAAGAAATTTATAGAGAGGAGAGAGACATTTATGATGGCTTATTACAAACATAGTGGTGGCTAGCCGATGGTCTTGGCGACACATGGTGGTGCTGGTTTCTCAAGGCGAAGTTGGAGGAAGAGACGTTGACGATGGAGGAAGAAAGAAGAAGCAGAAGAAGAAAATCTGCAATGGGGAGAATGAGGAGAAGAAGGAGAGGAGAGAGATGTGGTGTCTATTCTACCACTGATAAAATGTCTGTTGGTGCAGGAGAAAGGTTTCTATGGTGGAGCTGATGGTGGGAAGACCGGTGGTGGTGGCCAAAGGCCATGGTGGAGAGAGAAAAAAGAGAGGACTGTACAGAAAAAAACTGGGGACAAGGATGGTTTTTTTCAATTTTTAGACCCGAGTTTCTCCTCCCTCAAGCTATAAAGTCCACCTTTATTTATAGGTGGTGGAAGAGGGCAATCTTGTCTACACTGGAAAAAAATTTCAGCCCTTGATTCAGTTGAGAAGGATCCCAACCATCGACTCAAAGTAGGTATTATGAGTTGCAAATTTGCAGACAAAAACTGACTGAGTTTAACCTCTTTAGGCTGTCACTAGAGATGATTTATTGTCATTTAGCTTGAATTGATCACATGGAGTTGTAGAGAAAGTGCAAAAGATCATTTTTATATAAGATTTGTTAAATTTGATGGATATTATGTACATTAAATACAACTGCAAAGTAGGTAACCTGACTAGCGTTTTCAAAGAAAAAAAAAAGAGAATTAACAGTGATGAGTTCTGTTTTTGGCCAAAATTCATTTCAGTCATTCCTCTTTCAATTGCTTTCAATTAAACCCTAATTGATCCTAAATTTTTTTATTTAATGCAATTAAGCCCCTAATTTCAATCAATTAACTTGGTAAAAATTAAATTTGGTCTCTTAAAATTCCAATCTTTCCAATTAAGCCAAAATTAGGCTCTCAAATTTAATTTTTCTGCAATTAAGCCCAAAATAAAATTAATTTGACCCATTTAAAGTATAATTAAGTCCTTGCACTTAATTAAATCCTTCAATTGGACCCGAATTAATTCTTAAACATAATTAAAATTTAATTTAGCCCTTGATTAAATCAAATTGGCTTATTGAAAATTTAGTTATGTCATTGGGCTTAATCTTTATGCAAATTCGTCCAATAATCATTCAATTTGACCTTGAATTTGCATTTTTCTCTATTTTTAGGCATAATGGGGTATAATTAGGCCTTGAATTTCCTCAAAAAATTACAGCTGGATTTTTTTCCTATTTTTCTAGCCCTCCTTGATCTGCTTTCTCCACATTGTCAGCCTTTATTTTATTTTTGATTTTTATTTTGAAAAAAAATTAATTTTTGGGGAATAACCCAGAATTGAGTTATGACACTTTAAGTGCAAAGTACTGATATAAAACCTTAATAAAAATGAGCTTTTAAATATTAATTAAGTAACAAACTTGGAAAAGAAGTAACCAAAGGGCAACAATCATTGTTTGAGCTTGAAATGTGTGAAACATTCATATATCCTAGTAGATGATATCCATGAAGCACATCTCTAACCTGTTCTTTCATGCCTATGAGACACATATCTTTTATGTTTTTGAAAGAGAAGTTGATGCGCCAAGAAATAGAAGAATGAAATATTATTCCAAGAACATAAGATATTAACAATAACTAAAGCATGTAGGGAAAGTACCATAGCTTTCCTTACAAAACACCGTGGATTGTTACAGTATCTCTCCCTACTTGGTTTTTTCCCCCTACTTGAACATATGGTTTTTTTTCCTTTTCCTTTTTTTTTGTTATGATTTTTTTTAAATTATTTTTGTCAATTTTTTTTTATTTTGTTTTTTATAAAGTTAGCATGATTTGCAGGTTTATCAACATAACTCAAGTTGCTCAATTGCCTTCGTTTTTGGATTTAGTGGGTTTTCTTTATTTTTATAGTCTATTTTTTCTCATATAGTTAAAAAAATAATTTTAGAGAAAAATTATGTTATTAAACTTTATAAAGTAACAAAAATTAAAGGATGTAGGAAACTATTGTTCACTTGACACTCATTATACTATGAATTACAATAATAATCCATAATATTGTGCTTTCTTTTTTCCTTTCCTTTTCCTTTTTTTTTTAATTTTTGTTATGATTTTTTTTTTAAATTTGTTGTTATCAATTTCATCTTTTAAAATTAAAATTATTAAAAATTTAACTTCATAATTTACTTATTTTTATTTTGCTTTTATATGAGGTTAATATGATTTATGAGTTTGTCAAGGTATTTCAAGTTGTTCTAATTTACGAATTTGGCTAATTATCTTTTTAATTGAACTTAATTTTTTTTTATATTTTATTTTTTCTTATATAATTAAAAAAATAATTTAAAATAATTATATTATTAAATTTTATAAAGTAATACAATTAAAAAACTATTTATACTCTTAATATTTTTTTTATATATTTTTTAAAAAATGAACCCGCAACAAACGAGTAATATTAGTTACATAACCAATCTTAGAATAGCCAACTTGAAACAGTTCTAAACACTTGAATTATTAATTATATATTGAGCCCAAATCTCCATACCACAAAACCCAACATGTTGACCAACCTTTCATCAGCTTTTGTTCATATCTTAAAGGTAAGACAGAAGAACCAAATCCAGACTTGTCTCCTTTTCCTGCTCAAGCCTCAGGGAGTGGCCAAGTTCACACATTACTACTGAATACTCTTCAAATCAATGCAAATTGCAATGTTTTCAAATTTGATTGGTATCTTTTTGCTAGTTTCACTTTATATCATCACCAAAACACTCAAAGAAAGGCTGATTCCGAATCCTCATCTTCCACCAGGTAGCCTAGGATGGCCTCTCATAGGTGAAACTTTAAACTACCTGGGAGCCTGTCTCGCAGGACGACCTGATTGGTTTCTAAGAGATAGGATGGAGAAACTTGATCCCCAGATTTTCAAGACTTCACTGTTTGGAGAAACAGTGGCTGTGTTTTGTGGACCAGCCGGGAACAAGTTCTTGTTCAGCAACGAGAACAAGCTAGTTAACCTTTGGTGGCCAAGATCGGTGAAGAAACTCTTAAAGTCAAGTCTGGTTAACGTAGCTGGTGATGAAGCAAAGAGGATAAGGAGTATACTCTTGACCTTCCTTAATCCAGATGCACTCAAGAAGTATATAGAGAGGATGGATTTGGTCACACAACACCATATCAGCAAACTCTGGGAAGGTATGTTACTAGATAATTTGTTGGAAAAGAAATCTGGAATCTGCTTTTTTCCGATGAATAACTTGCGGTGAAGAAACTCTTAAAGTCAAGTCTGGTTAACGTAGCTGGTGATGAAGCAAAGAGGATAAGGAGTATACTCTTGACCTTCCTTAATCCAGATGCACTCAAGAAGTATATAGAGAGGATGGATTTGGTCACACAACACCATATCAGCACACTCTGGGAAGGTATGCTACTAGATAATTTGTTGGAAAAGAAATCTTGAATCTGCTTTTTTCCGATGAATAACTTGATGCAGGTAACTTTTGTGTGAAATGAGAAGAAAAGGTGATAATAAGTTCAAGTTTTACAGATCAAAATTCTATAATATCTTTTGTTTGTTATTAACTGTTAAAAATTTTTAACCCTGAAAGAATTCCTGTCAGTTAAATGGCAATACCATCATAGATCTTGTCTTCAGTGATTTAATGTGTTCCTCGAAAAAATTAAGAATGTTGGATTGCATCATAATCCTAATTTTTTATGATCATGAAGGAAAAGAGGAGGTGAAAGTCCATCCAACTGTAAATTTATACACATTCGAGCTGTCTTGTCGCCTATTTATAAGCATCGATGACCCATTGCACATTTCAAAGCTTGCACATCAATTTGATGTTTTCCTCAAAGGAGTCATTCATTTCCCAATCAATATTCCCGGAACAAGATTTTACCGTGCTTCAAAAGCTGCTGTTGCAATCAAGGAAGAGCTTCGGTTGATTTCTAGACGAAGAAGGGCAGCATTGGACAAGAAGATGGCATCACCCACACAAGACCTTCTGTCACATTTGCTTGTGACTTCAGATGCAAGTGGAAAATTCCTGTCGGAGACAGAGATTGTTGACAACATACTGTTGTTGCTCTTTGCTAGTCATGACACTACAACATCAGTCATAACATGTGTCATGAAGTACCTTGCAGAATTGCCTGAAGTGTACCAAAAAGTTATGAGAGGTAGGGTACTACTCTTCTAGCTTATGGTTCTTTTCAAGTGAATGCTGCTACATTGATTGTAAGACCCTCCTAACTGATCCATCATATCCTGCATATCTTTAATCACAGCAGAAATGATCTCCTCCTTTCGTTAACCACATAATCTATGCCTCCCCCCATCTTTCTACTCTTACTAATAGCTAGCTTGAAGGAGGGTGTTGATCCTCTAAAACTATCGAAACACAGCATCTGCATTCAATTTCGGTTTAATGTTTTGTAATTCCTTGAAAATGTACTCAAACATGATACTGGCACCTTTTCCTTTTCTTTTCTAAATCCACAAGCTTTGGTTAACAGAGCAGATTGATATTGCAAAGTCTAAAGAACCAGGAGAGTTGCTGAAATGGGAGGATATACAGAAAATGCGATACTCATGGAACGTTGTCTCCGAAATTCTGAGGCTGATGCCACCTGTACGTGGTGCTTTCAGAGAGGCTATAGTTGATTTCACCTATGCAGGCTATACAATCCCAAAAGGATGGAAGGTACCCTCATCCATTCCCTCCCCTGTACTCACTCTTGTATCAATTTTACGCAGCAAGTTGTGTTAATTTTTGTCAGATTAATTTTTTGATTTGTGTTGTGTGTACTAGGTATATTGGAGTCCTATGACAACGAGTAAGGATCCGACTCTATTCCCAAATGCAGAACAGTTTGATGCTTCCAGGTATGATGGAGCTGGACCCGCCCCATATTCATATGTTCCATTCGGAGGGGGACCAAGGATTTGCCTTGGGAACGAATATGCTAGACCACAAATACTTGTGTTCCTGCATAACATTGTCAAGAGATTCAAATGGGATTTAATGATTCCTGATGAGAAAATTCCGTATGATCCCATGCCTGCACCATCCCAAGGTCTTCCGATACGTCTGCGGCCCTCAGCATAACATGTTCAGTTTCCAGCATCAGATTTCTCATATTCAATAAATCCAGAACTTAATTTCTTAAATAATAATTAAAGTCTTCAAATCCTGCTTCTTATGCATCTTCAAGGAAAATATGATCATCCAACATGGAATTTGGAAGTGAGGTAAAAATGATTGGGTTCTCGTGGTGTTAAAAAAAAAAAAAAGATTCCGACATAAATTTTTTTGTGATATTGGCTTGATGCTGATTTTGATAAAAAAAAAAAAATCATTTTATTGTTTACAAAAAACTCAAAATATAGATCAAAATTGAAAGGGAGGTGAAAATAAAGCTTTTCTTTTTACCCAACAATGTTCTGTCAATGCCTTTTTGGGAAGAAATGCCTTTTAGATTTTTTTCAAATTGTATTTTTTTTTCTTTTTAGCTTAAAAATTATATGTTTTGACTTAAATTTTTATTTTGTTCACATTTAAGTCTTTGGTTAGAGAAAACAGATAGAATTTAAAAAACAAAAAAGGAGAGAAAAAGCCATTGGTGGTCCTTGTTCTAGCAATAAAAAAACTCATTTTGGTGTTTTATTCAGCAAGATCAATTTTATTAAGTTATTTTTTCCTCTTTATCTTGCCAGAAAAAAGCAGCTCGGGGTTGAGAAAGAGAGCTTTTTTAGATTGGATTGTGTTTTCAGACCAAATTAGGGTATTTTGAGTTGAGAAATTGATTTATTGGCATTCCAAGAGCATAAACTAAATAGAAAAAAATAAAAATAAAAACACCTGTACGTGGGAAGATATTCAGAAGATGAGATACCCATGGAATGTGGTCTCTGAAGTTCTGAGGCTGATGCCACCTGTACGTGGGGCTTTCAGAGAGGCATTAACTGATTTCACCTACGCAGGTTATAGAATACCAAAAGGATGGAAGGTACGTAGGTGCCATCGCTCGCTCTCCTGCACTCTTACTCCTGGGCGAATTTTATGCAGCAATTAATGAACAAGTTGTGTAAACTGATGATTTTCTGTGCATGTACTAGCTGTACTGGACTCCTGCCTCAACAGCTAATTAAAGATCCAGCTTTATTCCCAAATGCACAAGGCTTTGTTGCTTCCAGGCAGGAAGGAGATGAATATGCTAGCTAGGCCACAAAGACTCGTGTTCCTGCATCACATTGTCAAGAGATTCAAATGTGATTTACTGATTCCTGATGAGAAAGTCCCGTATGATCCAAATGCCTGCCCCATGCATCCCAAGGTCTTCCAGTACTTCGACTTAAGCCGCACCAATCCAAAGCAAAACATGTTCAGCTAGGGCCTTTTATGTATTGCGTGCAGTACTGTTTCCATGCTCGCAGGCTTCAATTTACCAAGATTTTCAGATGTATATTAGTGTATGTTTCAGGCCTTAATTTTCTGTTTAATAGAAGTCACCAGCGAATCTTCAAGGAATTATTTGGTTCAGCTACAACTGCTTGCTTGCTTGCATTCATTTCGGGTAATTTGGGCTCAAATTGAACCCACTGGAATAGTTTACTTGAATGATGTCAAGTGAAAATGTTTATTTTATCAGGAAATTACTTAATATTAAATAATTACAAACAATTTTTTTATGGGAGAAAATAATTAAGAATAAATTATTTTGATTACAAGTACAGGATTTAGTTTGAAAACAAAATTATGTACAAGGACTGGTTTGATCAACTGTCAAAAGTAAAGGAACTGAGAATGCTTTACGTATGGAATAATTGAAAATCCTTGGCATGGGGCTAAAACATTATAAAAAAAAAAAAAACCCACACAAGCCAAGCCCTCAAAGAAAGATTGTTTCGAAACCCTCGTCTTCCACCAGGAAGTCCAGGATATTGGCCTCTCATCGGTGAAACTTCACGGTTTTTGCTCATAAATCTCACACCTGAGATCTTTGTAAATTATAGAATGAAGAAATATAATTCTCCTGTTTTCAAGACTTCACTGTTTGGGCTAATGATGAGGACAGGGTCCGTTAATTTACCCATTTTTGTGTTTGCGTGGTAAAAAATACAGTTTGGTAACACCAAACTATGTTTTATATTATAGAATTTATTAAAAAACTGATTTTTAATATAATTTTTATGAAGTAGTTTTTATATATTTTTTAATTAAGTTTTAGAAAACTTTGTTTGATTTTGTGTTTTAAAAATATTTTTTTTAAAATTTAAAATTAAATTTTTTTCTTTATTTTAAATTAATTTTTTTATATTTTTAGATTATTTTGATACCCTAATATTAAAAATAATTTTTAAAAAATAAAAAAATATTTTAATATATTTTAAATAAAAAATACTTTTAAAAAGTTACCCCAACTAAACATTTTATTAAGGTTTTTTACTACATATAAACTTTAATTATAATTTTTATTATACACATATCAAAATTTAACTAACTACAGATAACTATATATTTTTTTAAACTTATTTTCATATAATTTTAAAAATAACAGAATAATAACGAAGTGGCATATTCTTCGGTTCTGTCGTTTCACAAATGGAAAAGAAAATCTAAATAAAGACTCTGATTAAAGTCTGGTGGCGTCCTGTCAACTATCCAGTCTTTGAATGCAAAAGGCACAAAATATTTCTCCATGATGGTCGTGGCGGTCGCCGTGATGGGAAGCGATGGCGTTGGAGGAAGAGGAAGCAGATGGGCTGTTTGACGGGCGGCAGAGAATTTATCAGTGAAGGCGAAGTGCTTGACACATCGTGCCTAGCTAGGACCACTTGTATGCCCAGTCCATGTAAGAATGAATCTCCTATTGATTGTTACAGCAAAATCAAAGCTTGGAGCAGCACTCTATTGTGCTGTACTGAATTGGATGTTATCACAGGTGGAGGAGATGTTGCTACAAGTTCTAGAGAAACAAAACCACTGGAAAAAAACCTACACAGAAACTGATATAGAAAAGAAACAAAACCAATAAAAAAAGTCTCTACTTTCCTTTCATGTGTAATTCTTTTTCATTGGTTTGGTTTTCGAAGAACTTGCTCGATTCTAATCAAAAGACTAGTAAAGGACCCGGATAAATTAACATGTGTGTGTGGGTGTAGATCCCCAACAATAAAAGGATTGGAGAATCGCGTCTTAAATTCCTGTTAATGTTGATTTTGATCTGTGTTCTTGTAATAATTCTTACAATTTCATGTGAAATTGACACACGTGACAGCATGCAGTCTGAAGAGAATGAAAGAGATTTTAGGACAGTTATAATAGAGCACTTGAGGACCAAATTGAATGAAATTAAATACACATGACCTGTTTGAAATAAATCTAAGATTTGAGAGATCTAGGAAGAAAGATTATCCACAAAACAGTATTATATATGAATAACAAAATGCATGCAAGTGTCCAAAATTTGAGGGGATCGATCTCATGGGAGAATCAGAAAAACCACAGATACTATACTTCGGCGGAAACAGATTATCACTTCTGTGTCTGTCCGTATTACATTTGTTTTCTTATGATGGCCGGCTAGAAAGAAATGACATGGTATCTCAACTAATTAATCACGCTTAAATATTGGCTTATGACGCCAACGCAATTCTATTTTTATTATTATTATTAACGTGGTGGATGTTTAGAGCAGTCAAGAAATTGATATGATAATTAAAGACAGTGTTGAGTTCAAAATCAAGTAAGGACAGCAGTGCTAGGAATTAGAAAAGCAATTTGCAATGTTTTCAGTTCTTGATGATCATCCAATTCTTCTTGGAACTTCTGTCACCTTATTTTGTCATCAAAATATTCAAAGAAAGATTCTTTCCTAGTCCTCATCCAGTGCGACTTCTGCGGCGCCATTCTTCAGCATAACATGCTCAGCTAGGGCCTTTCATATATTTTGGTGTGTGTAGTACTGTTTACATGCTCGCAGGCCTCAATTTACCAAGATTTTCAGCAGACCGGTTGGTATATTTCAGGTGACCGGTTTGTCCTGAATGGTTTCCGTTAATCAGTTGAATTAAATTGATAAACCGGTTATCCTGATAATGAGGTTAGATAATTCTTTTTAGGCTCACTCAATTTAGGTAATGTTTGGAATTGATTGGCGGACCGATTCTAAGTATAGGATTATGATTCAATTTAGGTAATGTTTGGAATTGATTGGTAGACCGATTCTAGTATGCAATGACGTTATATTTTTAGAAGTATAGGATTATAAGTTATATCCTGGGTTAAGTATATTAAATAAATTGTATATTTTTTTTGAGTTATTTTTTAGTATTTTTTTTTGTATTCAAATAATTTTGATATTCTACTTATAGAATATCGGTAGGATTGCTTTGAATATTTGCTTTTGAGATACTTTTACTTTTAAATCAGGTGAGTGTATAATTTTTCATATGCTAGAATATTGGTATAAACACTTGAATTGTTAATATGAAATTCATCGTGTTTTTTTGTAATAAGTATTATTATTTATTCCTTGTTTATGATTAAGCATAACCATTCATTGAAACTGAATTTGTGATATGAACTATTATGTACTTATGAAATTATAACTCTTTATTTGATTGATTTTATGAGATGAGTCTTAAGATACGAGTCTGTCTGTCATGCTAGTTAAAATACTCATGCTAATATAATAGTGTTAGTCATTATGCACATCGTATCTGAAACTCTAGTTGGTCGAGAAAGTCACAAACCTATGTTTTAATCATCCCACAGTACATAGACTTATACTCATTGCATTTTGATTTTCTAATAAGCTTTACCTTATGATATTTTTATGATAGCTTATTTGAGAAACTTTACTATAAGAACCTAAAGTTATATTTGTATATATATATATATATATATATATATTTAAAAAATATATATATATATATATTTCATATTTTTGTATTAGCTCGTGAATATATATTAAATGTTATCTACTCACTGAGTTATTGAACTCATCCTCTTGTTATTTTTTTAGATTTATAGCTTGTTAATGGGTCGTTTTTGTTAGACCTTTAAAACCTGATCTTTTGCTGTAATTAATATTATTTAGTTATGTCTAGTTAGTGCTTCATAATTACAAAAATTTATACTAACTCTTGTATCAAGACAATCAAATTATATTATAAAGTTAATTTTGTTATAAGTGTTGCGTTGAAATCTAATTGAGTTATTTAAAAAATAAGTTATTGTATAAGTTTGGGTTCGTATTGATATGAAACCGTGGGTGGGGGAAATTACCTATGTGTTGCTTATGGATCTAGAAATCGATTCGTGACAATTAAAGTTAACATCTCACTTCCAATAAACTATTTAGTTCAGTTACAACTACTTGTGTTCATTTCTTGTAATTTTGGCTGAAGCCAACCCCATTACAAGCCGAGAAGATAACTGTTTTTTTTTTCATACGTAAGAGATTAAATAAGTTATTTCTCCTCTTTTTTGAATTAAAATACATTACAATTTAAGTCTAAGTTAACAATAGGGCCAAACACGTTCACTTTTTTTTATAAAAAAGAAAGAAAGAAGTATTGATCAAAATAGAAATAGTTTCTAAATAAATTGTTGAGTGCAAATAATTCTCGAACAAGATTGAAGATTTAATTAGATTTTTTGTTGACTAAAATCAAGTTTTCATATAACTAGGTGAAATAAATACATATGGCTATATAAGACGGAAGTTTGACTTAACATAAATTATAGAAAAACACAGTTTCACTTTAACTAAATTTAATTTTATTCGAATCCCAAATTTTTTACAGTGCATAACTACTAATTTCTACTTTAATAGTTTTTTGAAGGTCGGAAATTATTACTTTACCCTTGATAATATATATATGTGTATTTGTTTTCATATGATTCTTATATTAAACGACGCATGTGTTTGAAAATGCTTTTGATGTCACTTTTAACAAATTTCTTTGTTTTTTTTATTTTAAATTAAATTAAATTAAATATAATATAAGGTTCATATGAAAACAAATATATATATATATTTGTTTTCATATGAACCTTATATTATATTTAATTTAATTTAAAAGGTAAAAAACAATCAAATTTGTTAAAAGTCACATCAAAAGCATTTTCAAACACGTGTCGTTTAATAAGATACCCCATTGTGATTCCCTCAAATTTTAAACACGTCGTTTTTGTCTATATATATATGTGTATGTATGTATGTATGTATGTATGTACAAAAACAGACAAACACACGCGCTGTTGTTTTTGTTTTTGTCAAAAGAGAGAGAGAGAGAGCTGGTAAATTCATTACAACCAGTTTTTTTTACTAGGTTTTAACGAGTAAACCGACTGTTTACTTCTTTTTTTATTTTCTTTTGAACCCGATTCGATTCTAACCTCAAATTCATCGGCTCACAAATTTACCTGCCTAGCTAAGCTGGATTTTAAAAGCCTGGCTAGCAGCAAAATTTAGAAATCATGACATATTGGTCATTAAATTAAAGAAATGGGATTGGGTAGCTTCGAATACGAGCGTTAATTAATTAAGCTCCCAGTTAAGGATTAAGATCATCATTAAAACCATGGTTTTGAAACTAGCCCGGCCACAGGCTGACTCAAAATTTAGCTAATTTAGGATTAGAACTAGGTTGGGTTTTAAAAAAAATAATGCTAGTTAAAAACTTGAATAATATCATTAATTAACTCGATAACTCAGTCGATCTAACAAGACTTAATACAAACCCTGTTATAACTTGTTAATTAATTGAATATCATTTTAATTTATTAAAAAAATTAAAATTAACTTGATTTCATACCAATTGAAACCAGGTAAATAGCTTGTATGATAATAAATGTAGTATTAAGATGTCAAGTTGTTATTTTTTATAGTAAATGGGTTTATGGTGTCTTAATTTTAATTCAATGAAATTATTATTATTATTATTGGTTAAAAAAAAAAGGGATTAGTTGGCATGTATCGCCGGCACAAGTTAATTAATGTTGGAGCTGATTAATTAAGCTCCCACTTGCAATGACTGAAGTATACATTATAAACACAAGTTTCAGTAAAGGATTTTCAGTAAGGGATTAAGGATCATCGCAGAAACTAGCAAGCTAGCTCACATACTCATATACTACACTTGCTAGTAGATTAATTAATGCAATGTTTTCAAGTCCGGATCATGATAATAGTATGATTCTGGTTGCAACCCCTTGTCTTCTTCTACTATATTTTGTAATCAAAACACTCAGAGAGAGATTGTTTCCAGACCCTCAACTTCCACCAGGAAGTCTAGGATGGCCTCTCCTTGGTGAGACTTTACAGTTCTTGCCAACACGTCGCACACCAAAACCTGAGAGATTTGTAAGCGATAGAATGAAGAAATACAATCCTCAGGTTTTCAAGACTTCACTGTTTGGAGAAACAGTGGCTGTGTTTTGTGGACCAGCTGGGAACAAGTTCTTGTTCCACAATGAGAACAAGCTGGTCAATCTTTGGTGGCCAACTTCAGTGAAGAAGCTGATGAAATCAAGTTTGTCTAATGTAGTGGGCGACGACGCTAAGAGGATGAGGAAGATGCTCTTAACTTCCCTTGATCGAGATGCGCTCAAGAGGTACATAGACAGGATGGATTTGGTCGCACAAAACCATATTAGGACACACTGGGAAGGTATCAAGTCTGTTCTTTTTCTTATCTTGGTAAAGAAATCCTGTTTTTCCAATAAATTATTCCTGTTCAATTTAATGGGAGAAATGACTTGCTGCTGCACATGTTTTCTTTGAGATGCAATCCAAATAATAGAGACGATGATGTCTGATAATTAACATAGTATATTAATTTGAACTTCTATATGTATTTATATGTCTGATAATTAACATAGTATATTAATTTGCTACCTTCTATATATATTTATAATGCTATAATCATGTGTTAGAAGTTACCTTGTGCAGTCTTGAAATAAGTGGAAACAACACTAGAAAAACAAGAAACACAAGAATAGATAATTCTGACGGGGTTAAGCCTCTTTGTAGGCTTAACCCCGTCTTCATTGATTGCTGAATCCCCGCAAGACCATCCACATATTCCAATTATGGGATATCCGCATGCTACTGACTTATCAGGACCTCTTGGGTTTTCATGAAGTTTCAGCCATGTATGAATGGATGAATTTCTTCAGTCTTTTAACCAAGTTAAGAATTCTGGATTGTGTGATATTAATTGACAGTACTAATTCTTTTGACATGAAGGAAAAGAGGAGCTGAAACTGCATCCAACTATCAATTTATACACATTTGAGCTTTCTTGTCGCCTTTTTGCAAGCATTGATGACCCTACACACATTTCCAAGCTTGCACACCATTTTGACATCTTTCTCAAAGGAGTCATTCACTTTCCTATCTATGTACCTGGCACGCCATTTTACCGTGCTTCCAAAGCTGCTGATGCAATCAAGGAAGAGCTTCGGTTGATTGCTAGAAAAAGAAGAGAAGCTCTGGACAAAAAAATGGAATCGCACAGAAAAGATCTTCTGTCACATTTGCTTGTGACTACAGACGCAAGCGGAAAGTTACTATCCGAGTCCGAGATTGTTGACAACATGCTGATGTTGCTTTTTGCTAGTCATGACACTACTACATCAGCCATGACATGTGTAATGAAGTATCTTGCAGAATTGCCTGAAGTTTACCAAATGGTTTTGAGAGGTTAGTTGTTAACCTATCGTATAGCATATGATTGTTTTGCAGCAAATTGTATAACATGATTACGACAACTTAGAAACAACATAAGATTTATCTTGTTTCCACTTGATATACCCTACAGCCCTCACCCATTCTTGACCCGGGTTTACAGTATTTCTTGCAATAAATAATCTTTGATTGCCTTTGGTTAACAGAGCAGCTTGATATTGCTAAGTCTAAAGAAGCAGGAGAGTTGTTGAAATGGGAGGATATTCAGAGAATGAGATACTCATGGAGAGTGGTCTCCGAAGTTCTGAGGATGATACCGCCTATACGTGGTACTTTCAGAAAGGCATTGGTTGACTTCACCTATGCAGGTTATAAAATCCCAAAAGGATGGAAGGTAGGTACCATCACTCTCTCGTACTCTTAAACGAATTTTATGCAGCAATTGAACAAGCTGTCTAGTCTAAGTTTGGTTCAGATTGTTTAGATGAGAAAAATGATGTTTTGATGTGCGTGCCCTAGCTATACTGGAGTCCTGACTCGACAACTAAAGACCCAGCTTACTTCCCAAATCCAGAAGAGTTTGATCCTTCCAGGTATGAAGGAACGGGGCCTGCCCCGTATACCTTTGTTCCATTCGGAGGGGGTGGGAGGGTTTGCATAGGGAATGAATACTCTAGACCGCAAATACTCGTGTTCATGCATAACATCGTGAAGAGATTCAAATGGGATTTACTGATTCCTGATGAGAAAGTTGCATATGATCCCATGCCTGCACCCTCACATGGTCTTCCGATTCGTATTCAGCCGCATCAATCCACAGCCTAAGGTGTTGTTCCCTTTCATCTTGAGACAAATTTCGATATTGCCAATGATTTTGGCTGTAAAACAGTACTAGTTTCTCAGGCGTCCACAATCCAGTGTTGGTTACTTTGTTCTTGTATGTGCATATGCAAGTATTATTGATGTGGTTCTTCTATTCAGCGTGTAGAATCATCCTTCTATAGACATTTATTGAAAATCAATGGGATTTCCTTTCTTAATTATGAAAGTGATATAATATGAGAACAAAATGTGTTTTTTGTTAGGATTGTTCCCATTAATGTTCAATAATCATATAACATTTGTAGCCTACTCTAAAGAAGAGGGAAGCCATTATCAAAAAGCTATAATAGTAGGTGGATATTGTCAAACAAGTTTTACCAATCATTAACAAAATGGTGCAATCTGTATGCTGCTACCATTAGTGTCATAATTTATGGCTAAGTTGTCTCACTATTTTTGCCTATAAATACGCACCAAGAGAGCAGCATAATGAGAGAGAGTGTTAGGAGAATAAAAGAGAAGAGAAGAAGAGAGTGGTTGCAATGCATGACTGTTGCCATTGCAGCAACTGCAAGTGCAGCAATAGGAGCTGGGAGTTGACTTGAGTGGATGTGATTCTCCTCCTCCATGTATTTGTATTGTATCCTTTTTCTATTTCTAATAATATGACTTTCTCGTGGATAGAAGCGATTTGTCAAACCACTTTAAATACTGTGTCAGTGTACTTAGTCTTCAATAGATAACTATCAGAATATCATCAATTGGAATCCCTAACAATTGGTATCAAAGCATATAGTTTAAAGTGGTATTTGATTTTTGCTAAAAAATCAAAGAGCATATAGTTTAAAGTGGTATTTGATTTTAGCTAAAAAATCAAAGTTTTCAAAATTGTGTTTTGACCATACCACCGTGTAGAGAAGAAATAGATGAGCACACTTGTCATAACCTATTTTTGGATTATTCCCCAATTCACATTTTTTCTCTCTTAAAAAATAATAAAATACAAAAAAATAAAAAAAATATTATCAAAAAATATAAACAGTGAAAATATGATATCAGAGTGCCTTAAAAATGGTCAAAAATTAGTTAAGAAGGTTCAAAAATACAAAGATTAAAATTTGACAATATTTTATTGACTGATAAGAGTCGTGTTAATAAAGAAAATTCAATTTCAAGAAGAAAATCCAAAATCAGATGTTTATGGACTCATTTAAATTTTATTGAAGGTTTAATTGAATTTATAGAGGTTTTGATTAAAAGAAATATTAATTTTTGCATTAATTTGGACTTTAATTGGAAGAAATTAAAGTTCTAGGGTCAAATTATAATTTTTAAGAGTTAATTTGGGCAAACCAGGGGCTTAATGGCATAAATATTGAAGTTTGAAAGCCAATTAAGGACTTAATTGATGAAATCCGAAACAAAGGATCAAATTGGAAAAGACGTGTAAATAGAGGGGCTACAATTAAAACCGAATCAGGGGTCCAATTGAAAAAATTAAAAGATTATTAATCAATTAAGGGTCTAATTGCTTACATTCAAGATCAAGGACCAAAGTGAAAAGGACAACTAATTTCAGAGCCGTTGTTGGATTCTTGACACGGATATAATTGCATTGATTTTTATATTAAAAATTTCATTTAGGACTTGATCGAACAAATTACAAATTGAGGACCAATATGAACTTTAACATATTTTGTTGCCTTTCTTTTTAAAATGAAATGACACATTTTGTTCAAAACGGCGTTGTTTCATTCACTGTTCACAAAAAAAAAGGAAGCTTAGAACAATGTTGTTTTGAACGGCACCATATTTGTTCTTGATCCCTTGGATGCAAGAAGTAGGGGAAGATGAAGAAGATTTTTTTTCCTTGTTCCCCTGCCAACTCTCTCTCAAAAAGACACTGACAACCCACTTGCTTGCCACGTGGTGGGAGAATGGAGGGGACGTACCCATTAGGCGGTTCGGGGCGGTAGCACAGTGGCCACCCTATCCACCATCTTCCTCTCTTTTTGCTAATAAAAATAGGGGAAGGGAAGAGAGAGAGGAAAGAAAAAAAGAAGCGACACCATGAGAAAGAGAAAACAAAAGAGAGAAAGAGAAAAACAGAGATAGGAAAAAACAAGAGGAGGGAGAACAGTTTGAAGACAGAAAGGAAAAAGAGGAGAGAGAAAAAAAAAGAAAAAAAAGAGAGAGCAAAGAACAGGGGGGAAGAAGAAGAAGAAGAACCACCACCCCTACAGTCTCTACTGCCACCAGTGTTGCCGCCGCTCCAGGTAACTACGCCTCCCTCTTCCCTGTTTCTTATATCTCGCCTGCATTTGCATGCAGAACATGAATAAATCACATTCTGCAGCAAATACAGAGTTGGCTAGGTATTGTGCTCATGCACAGTAACCAGCTTAATTAGTGATGGGCTGGAAATCAGCCCAGCCCAAGAACCTTGGCTGAGTCCAACCCACAGTATATGGGTTGAGTTAAGCTCAACCTAGAATGGTTGAGCCAGGTCTGACCCTGTTTTTTTTAAAGAAAAACTTAAAAATATTTTTGGGAATTTTACAATTTTTTCCCGTAATTTTTATGTCATTTTAATTAATATCAAGCAATATTTTTATGTTATAAAAATACAAATCAAGTATTCAAATACCCAGTTTTTGTTAAAAATTCCAAAAAAAATAGAAAAAATAAAAAATATTTTTGTGCATACAGCCAAGTGTCTCAAAGCTAAAATTTCATATTGTTTTTCATACACCCATTTAAAAAAATAAAAAACAATGTCTTAACATTCATTTTGGCTTTAATAATCAGTTTATTAAGGTCAAGAGAACATTGACCAAAATGTTATTATTTGTCTCTTAGTATCCGGGGTATGACATTACACATAATATGTATTCTGAATATTTAATTTTTTTTTTTGAAATAATAGAATGATTAGGTTTTACCTCATTAATATAATAACCATCTTATTAAGGAGGGTTTGTTTTGAACCTTAAACAAACCAACAATTATAAACCACAACAGAACTTTAGATTTTAACAGACAACAAAACAATATAGTCTAACTCATGTAGGTATCGTAATTATAACAGACAACAAAACAATATAGTCTAACTTATGTAGGTATCGTAATTAGGGTGCTAATATCTTTTCTTTACACAACCAGTATCTATATCTGATCTATAAGACTAGGTAGGGTTCCTAGTTGTTGTTACTCAATTTTGAACCCCACATGCTAAATACGGTGTATATCTTTTTTGAACTGAGTGTAGGGGTTTAGCTCACATTCACTAGAAGATTGAAAAAAGTTGAGAAAGAATTTTTTTTTTTGAAACCTTGTTTGAGCAGTGTTTTTTTATCCTTTTCTTTTGCTACCAAAATCGTCAGGTATTTTTAAGTTGATCAGGAGTCTTTATAATTTTAATTCGTTCCTTCTTTATCTGGTCTTTGAGGTTGGATAAATCCATCAGAATTTGCACTAAAAAAAGGGTTCTACTGCTGTTGCAAATGTTTTGTTCCAACTTAGGCTCTGATTTTGACTCGGTTTCGTAAGATATCTGACCATCCTAGTTATATTCTATCACTCATGACATGTTGAAAAATTGACCTACACCTTTATTAGGTCCTAGGGATCATTATTCTTAGGGCAGATTTTCGGTCAGATTTGGATGCTCAGCATTGTCACATCAAAAACCTTCTTTACCAACTAGATTACTGCTAGATTCTATTCTCTAAAATAATTTTATCTCACTTCATCTCATTCATCAAAGTTGTATTTTTGGACATATAGATAATTTTGGGCTTTCGAATCGCTTGATTTCGATATCAGAAGCTCAAGATATTCCCGTTTGAATATCTAACAAGAAGTTAGAGAATTCTATCACGAGAAGGATACTGACCCGAGTTTGCACTAAAAAAACTCTATTTCCATCATAAATTTTATAATTTTTGTTCTTAGTTCATACTCTTAGTCATATTGGGACGCTTGACATTGTCAGTTTCTAAATTAGACTTAGAGATTCTTTTTGACCAACTACATTACTGCTAGATTTTGTTATTTAAAACGATTTTATCTCACTTTGACTCCTTCATCAAAGTTGTAGTATCAAATACATAGATGAATTTGGGCTTTTAAATTGCTTAATTTTGATATCAGAAGCTCAATATATTTCTATTTGAAATCTAGCGTGAAAACATAGAATCCTGCGCAAGAAGGTTTCCAACCGAGTTTGGTTGCAATTCTGTTATTCAAAAAGAATTTATCTCACTTTGAATCCTCATCAAAGTTGTAGTCCGGGACATATAAATAAATTTAGGCTTTTAAATGGCTTAGTTTTGATATCAGAAGCTCAAGATATTCATGTTTGAAATCTAGTGTGAAAGCAGGGATTCCTGCTGCGAGAAAGATTTTTTACCGAGTTTGTAGGAACACAATTGCAAGATGCTTAAAGATTGAAGACCAATTATAGGCCAATTTGAATCCCTTATAGACCAAGGACCAAATGGAAAAAAAATACTAAAATAAGAAGGATGGTTGATGATAAAAAAAATAGAAAGGAATTCAGCTGAAGGAAGACATTGAAGAAAACATGTTTACCTGCACAGCTAGCCATTTTCTTTTTTTCCTTTTTATCTCAAATTTCTTGTTTGGTTTCCATATTTCTCTCACTTGAATGGAGAGCTGCAAACCACGTTTTTATTGCCTTATTTCAAAGGGAGCAGCTGACCCTATGGAAGGAAAGAAAAGAGTCACACCATCCTCTAAAATTGGAAAAAAAAATCAGACGTGAGCACAAAATCAAAATTAGAATATTGCAGTTTTCTTTTTGCTTTTTTTACTACAAATCAGTAGGGATTTGCATCCTAGAATTAATGTATTAAATATTTCCTAAATAGAGATATGTAGACTATATATAAGCCCCTCTAATGACCTAGAAAACGAGGAGAAAAACAGAGAGAGAAGAGCAAGAAAAACAGCATAAAAAAGAAAAGAAAAAACAAAAAAAGAGTAAGTAGAGGAACATAAAAAGAAAGACAAAAATCACAAGAGAGAACAGGGAAGAAGAAAGTGCAGGAACCAGTAGAGAGAGTGACGAAGACATAGATGAAAGAAAAAGCAAGAAACTGACACGAATACACAAATAAAGGAAAAGGTTTGAAACAGAGGAACACAGACCAAGCAACCATCACACTTTCAACGTTGCAGCAGCTTCTTCGTCTCCAGGTCTGTTCTCTTCACTCCTTAAATGCATTTGTTTTCCTTGTGTTTGCAATGTTCAAGTGAAATTCAATTCACTTGAATAGTAACTTGGTCTCTTTGCATGCATTTTACTTTGTGTGTGTACTGTTCAAGTGAATTAATTCACTTGAACAGTAACCCGCTAGCCTTGATTAAACTATAATTACATCTTGTTTGTGTCCAGCTAGGTCCCTTGCTTCGACAAGTGTCCCAATCGGACCTACCTTTTCTTTTCTTTAAAAAAAATAAAAGAGATAGAGATTTTGATTTTCTAGCATATTTATTTTAAGGTCTGAATTATTTTATGTTGTAAAAAAAATATCAATTTCGTGTTTAGAATACCCGGTTTTTGACACAATGTGATAAATATACATATATATCAAAAAATGTTTTTCTTGTGTGTTGCATACGCCAATACCCTAACATGTTTTGAATGCTTTTTTTATGCAAAAAATATTGAAATTTTCAAAAATGGTTTTTCGTATGGATTTATTAAACACAACAAAGTTATTTTCTTGCATTTTTGGATATTACAACATGTTTGTAAAACTCCAAAGGGTATTGGCCAATATTAAAAAAAAATCTTATTTTGTAGGCAATTCATCTATTATTCACTGTTAATATTTGGATAAAGAAATATCAAAGGGATGAATCTACAAAATATTTAATAGGAATAACTTGTTATTATTCACTGTTAATATTTGAATAAAAAAACTCTAAGTGGTAAATATCCAAAATAATTTTTTAAGGATAATAAGTCATCACACATCCTTGAAAGAAGCCTTGATTATAATCGAGGACATTTTAATTTTTTTTACTGCACGGTTTACGAGTTGTGAGAGTATAACACACTAAGGTAAAAATAGGCTTTTAAAGTGCCCTTGATTTCTAAATTTTTGTCCATTCTTTTTGCAATTTACAAGTCGCAAACTCTTGAAATACTAAGGGGAAAATGAGCTTTTAAGGCATATGGAATCTCCTTGGATTTCTATCTTAATAAATTTAGATTGAATTAAACCTAGAAAAAATAATAGGATTAGAAAACACCAACACCATAGAAATTATAAAGCAAACCAAACACCAAGCAACTTATCTTAAATAGGGCATACTAGGGGTGTTAATACCTTATCTTTATGCAACTAGTTCCTTACCTTAAAATCTCTAAAAGACTAGTTAGGATTCCCAGTAGCCTAAATACTAGGTGGCGACTCCTTTATCCACAAAACAAAATTAAAAATCGACATTGAACCGCTCGTAAGGTTGCAACACTTGTGACTAAAATACTAGGTGGCGACTCCCATTCTAATTTTTCACTAATAAGAGACAAGAATTCCTTGTCTCTCTATATTTTGCTAAAAAAAAGACCATATTCATTTGTCCTAAAGGGTAGATGATCGCCATGATGCAGCACATGTGCGACAACACTGGTGAAAATGATGAAAAATTCTAACATGGGACATGGCCACACGTCATTTGTCCTAAAGGGTAGATGATCGCCACGATGCAGCACATGTGCGACAACACTA
The DNA here is from genome assembly GCF_000495115.2 of Populus euphratica. Taxonomy (NCBI): domain Eukaryota; kingdom Viridiplantae; phylum Streptophyta; class Magnoliopsida; order Malpighiales; family Salicaceae; genus Populus; species Populus euphratica. The sequence goes on along the minus strand of NW_011500028.1, from coordinate 181,666 downwards.
GTGAAAATGATGAAAAATTCTAACATAGGACATGGCCACACACGTCAGTAAAGAGACTGCCCACGAGCATAGACGGGCTCCACGCAATGCCACATGTCTTCTTCTCTCCGATGGGCTAACTCGACCCACGTAACTAACCCAGATAAAGATGATGTCATCATGATGTAATCATATCAGCATACACAGTTGACACGACATGGCAGCGCCTAGTCAGCTGACACGTTAGCATAGTGAGACACACTTACCCATGTCATCAACCGTGAGCCTAGCTAAGTTAAACCAAGCCGAGTGGAGCCGAGTTGAGTTTGAGCTGAGCTACGAGCTGAGGGATAGGATCTAGTGTGGCTAATCCTACGTGCAATCAAATCTGAGATTGAATCTAGGTCGCTCATCAGGCCAAAATTATTTTAATAAAATCTTGGCCATTTTAAATGCTATTTGGATTATTTCAAACTTTTTTCCTGCTAATTTGATCATTCCGAATGCAATGGTATGGTCCAATCATTGAGATTTTGGCCAAAAATAATGGTGGTTAATTATTAAATAAGATTGCCCGATCAGGAGGCATCTAAAGGTGATTATGGTGGTCGTTGGAGATGAAGAAGAAGAAAATACACATGTTTACGTAATTACATGTGCTTAACTGCTAAGTAAAGAGATTTTTTTTAGTTTCCTTGAGGGAAGGCAAAATTAGGACACTCTAAACACCCGATCATGTGGATGATTTGAGTGGAGAATGGAAATTGATAAAAACCAATTTTGATGAATCTAATCACTGGTAATCTTGCCAGATGTTGAGAAATCAACTATAAAACCAAGATATTCCAGATCACCTGTAAAGGAAAGCTGCAACAAAGCTAGCAAATGGTTGTATATAAAAAAAGACAGTACGATGGATAGGTATGGCTTAAAAAGTTATGGGTAGAAGATTGGGTTTTAAGCGGGACCAGTATGACCCCTCCAATCTTTCCTAAGAACTTGCTTAGTTGGAGGATTATTCATATAGTGCTCTTTTGTATATGTAATGGTTTGTAATAAAATTATTGAAGACTAGCAGGATGACGGCCCAAAGTAACAGTTGTCCAATCTTTCCTAAGAACTTGCTTAGTTGAAGGATTATTCATATAGTGCTCTTTTGGTTTGTAATGGTTCCATATGATTAAGCATCTGATAGGGTGGTGATTTCTCCAAAGAAGGTGAATTCAGTGATTGTGATTTCTCGAGAGGAGAATTCATAAAAACCCAGATAATGAAAGAGAAATACAACAAGGGGATAAAAATTAGCACCCTATTTTAACTTGGATAAGTGTTGTGATAGGATGAGCTGATGCCAAACATAAGCAAGAAATAGGAAATATCTGGAGAACAGAAATTGCATGAGGGCACACAAAGATTGTGTAGGAGTACTTGTAAGATCCAATGAGGCACTGTAATGAGATAATAGGTGCAAAGACAAGAAGAATTCCTAAATGAAGCTTAGAGCAGAGACACTACATGAAAAGTTGTACAATAGGAAGTCTCTTGTACCCTTGATGAAAACAACAAGCGAGGACCTTTCCATTGCATGCAAGGATGAAGAGATGATACGTTGCAGAAGCACCTAATTGAGGGGATGTGACCACCTATAATGAAAGGTGAAAACATCAAAGAGAGTTGGTGTAGGTTGAGTTGTTAAGTGTGAAAATGAAAGGCACAAAAGCTCCAAACATAAAAATCAAGATGGAGGATTGGGAGAAGTATACCGTAACTCTCTCTTTCTATGTGATCAGTGACAATGACCTCTCCTAAGTCCATATGATAGAAAATCTTGGAGCCACTAGACTCATCCTTGATGAAAAAGGATAAGCCCAAGTACAAACCGACGCATGACGACAAGTGAAGACTCCTCAGAGAAAGGTGTGTGGACCATGATATGAGCCCAAGTACAAATCGATGTATGATGACAAGCAGAGACAACTTAGAGAAAAGTGTGTGGGTTATGATATGAGTCTAAATACAAACCATTGTATAACGACGAACAAAGACATCTTAGACAGAAAGTGTGTAGGCCATAATATGAGCATAGATTCAAACCGTCTCATCAAAATAGGCAGAGACACCTTGACAAAAGGTGTGAGGATCAGGATATAAGTCAAAGATTAGACCATCTCATGATAACAAGCAGAGACACCTCAAATAGAAGGTGTGAGGACCAGGAAATGAGTCCAAGATCAGACCGTCTCATGATGACAGATGGAGACACCTCAGGAGAAGGTGTGAGGGCATGATATGAGCCCAGTTTAGAGTGCTTCAAAATCGATGTGATGGCTGGATATAAGTGGAAAAGTGTATAGCCAATAAAGAGGCTATGATGAGTATGGAGACAAATGCAGGATTGACTTTTATAGATATTGCCCCCATGTTAAAGATCAATGAGTTAGATAACATTTGCCTTGGATAATAAACCGATGACTTGTGGAGCATTAAGACGCAACTGCTAGGAATGAGGAGAGGGTATGCGCAGGTTCTAGGAATAAGTTGACTCTTGTCAAGGTGGTGAGTTTAGTAATGGCATTGTAATACTTAGAATATGAAGATAGATATGGATCAATCTTTAATAGGTTTCCACCGTGATTAAAGGTGGAGAGCTACCTTGACTTTTGAGACTAAGAGCAGGAGACTTACAGAGAAGTAAGGCATGGTTCCTAGGGTGGAACAGAGAGCAAACACAACTCCGAGATTAGTAAACTCTTGGAAGAGTGGTAAGCTCATGATCACATCAAAATACTCATTGATTGTTGCACTTAGAAATATTCATTTGAGGGGGTGTTGTAAGCCTTGGTGTAAGGCTTAATAAATCATTTTGGGTCAAGCATGGTTGATATGCTTGAAGGGGAATGTTATTCCACAAACAAGCTTTAACACTCTTCTAATAAGATATGGTAGATCATCTGGTTGAAGTGATCCTTTAGGGTAAGCAAAGGCGTGCTTGGGTGACTCTAGTGATTGAAAGGTTTAGCAAGTACCTGTAAATTTGGCCAAAGATGCTCTCAGAATGATAAGCTTGGAAAAGCTATAAAATGCAAGCATGTGCTGAAAAAGCAAGATGATAATTGCCTACATAAATGGCAAAGGGGGTGATTATTAGGATTGTTTCCATTAATGTGTAGCAATCATAGAGCATTTATAACTTACTTTAAAAAAGAAGGAAGCCATTGTCAAAAGGCTACAATAATAGGTGAGTATTGTTAAACAAGTTATACCAACCATTGACAAAATATTGCAACTCATATGTTGCCACCATTAGTGTTATAATCTATGGCCAAGTTGTCTCACCATTCTTGGCTATAAATAGGCACCAAGATAATAGCACAATGAGAGAGAGTGTTAGGAGAATAAGAGAGAAGAGAAGAAGAGAGTGGCTACAATGGTTACTGCCATTGCAGCAACTGTAAGTGCAGCAATAAGAGCTGGGAGTTGAGTAGAGTGGATATGATCCTTCTCCTTCATGTATTTGTATTGTATCATTTCTTTATCTTTGATAATATGAAACTCTCTCGTGAATGTAGGTGATTTGTCAAACCATGTTAAATATTATGTCAGTGTACTTAGCTTTTAATGGGCAACTATCAAAATATTACTGGTCAAAATCCCCAACATGTCTACAATGAATGTTTTCTTTTCCTTTCTTTCTATCCACAATTTTTCTTAACGTCTAGAACATTTTTCTTTTACCATCAAAACTGAGAAGATCCTATATAATCATGAGGTTCAAAGAAGCTCGATTGTCTATGTTTTCACTGAAGTTATATTTGGTCAGTGGGTGTTTCATATAGAAGAAACAAATATTAGAAAAACATAAATATGTTTATGCTTAGTTGGAGGAATAGAGATAATAACATAAAATAAACCGGTTTTTACAATGATTTTTAAGTTAATTTTTATCCTTTCAGAGCATGTTTTTCCTGTCTCAACTGCTTCCCGAGACACTAATCAATTGTTATTTGATAAATCGAGAACCTCTTATGGTGTGTTATGTATAACAGTTTACTTGCCTACAACTTCAGCAGGTTTGCAGTGAATTCATTCAACTACGTACATGCTTGCTTTAATTTCTTGTTTATCATCTTTAATTTTCTTGTCACCAAAACTACATATCATAGACCGTACCCAAAGAAGAGTCAGATAAGAAACCGTCTTCAATTCTTCAATGCAAGTTGATGGAAGCCCCGAAGCTGTGGCAAACAAAAAGGGAAAGGAAAATTATAATACAAAGGGAGTTTTATCGCAAGGATCCTGCCTCTCATCGTCGATTTAGAGTGCATTTAAAAGTAAGGTAGTTGCTATTTTTTAAAATATGTTTTACTAGGAAAAACATTGGAATAATAATTTTTTTTATTTTTGGCATTAATAAATAAATAAAAGTTAAAAAATTAATTTAGAACTAAAAAAAATCAAAGTTTAGCAAAAAAAATAATTGAGACTCATTCTCAAACACCTCTGAACCCTTGCTACTGATGCTGCCGTAGGGACTTCTTCCACACCGACCTCGCCGCAGGAATTTTCTGCGGTGAGTTTGCTGCTTTTTCCTTGCTTCTTCCGCAACCTCCTAGCTCTGTTGTTTGGATTTTTTTAGCTGCCTACCAGAGGCACAACAATGGACAGAAAGACTAGTGTGAACAAAAAGAAAAGTGGGCATAATTTACCCTTGGCAATATGGAACTAGTACGACAAAAAAGGATGCGCCCAAAATTCGAGGATAGCACAATGGTATCTTGAACCTCATACAGGTTGGAAAATGGTGTCCCTTTCAATATGTCTTCACTAGTGTTTTCTTATTACATCTTTTATACAATTTTCATGACGGCAGTTTGTTTACACGTATGCACATGCATCATTAATGGCTGAAGCAGTGTCCTTTTTGGGATGTCGATATATGTATATATTGGTCTCTGAGTTAAAGAAATGGGATTGGGACCCCATCATTCATTAATTAATTAAATCAAGCTCCTGCGATCACTGAATTATCCATTATAAATACAAGTTCCAGTTAAGGATTAAGGATCATCGCAGAAGCGAGCTCACATGCTACTAACAATTACTACACATGCTAGTAGAATTAATGCAATGTTTTCAAGTCTTTATCATGATAGTATTATGATTCTGGTTGCAATCCCTTGTCTTCTTTTACTATATTTTGTCATCAAAACACTCAAAGAAAGATTGTTTCCAAACCCTCATCTTCCACCAGGAAGTCTAGGATGGCCCCTGGTTGGTGAAACTTTACAGTTTTTGCCCATAAATCTCCCACCTGAGATATTTGTAAATTATAGAATGAAGAAATATGATTCTCCGGTTTTCAAGACTTCACTGTTTGGAGAAACAGTGGCTGTGTTTGTTGGACCAGCTGGGAACAAGTTCTTGTTTAGCAATGAGAACAAGCTGGTCAATGTTTGGTGGCCAACCTCAGTGAAGAAGCTGATGAGGTTAAGTTTGGCTAATGTAGTTGGTGATAAGGCTAAGAGGCTGAGGAAGATACTCATGACCTCCGTTGATCGGGATGCACTCAAGAGCTACATAGACAGGATGGATTTGGTCGCACAAAACCATATAAGGACACACTGGGAAGGTATAACGTCTGCTTGTTTTTCTTATCTTGGTTAATAAACTCTGTTTTCCCAATAAATTATTACTGTTCAATTTAATTGCAGAAATGACTTGCTGCTGATAATATGCAGGGGAAAGATATGATGATAACATAAAGTGTGTGTGTGTGTGTGTGAATTTCCTACCTCCTATATATAATCCAATAATTCTCTGTTAGTTATGACCCCGTATGAATGAATGAATGAATTCCTTTAACCTTTAACCAAATTATAATGCTGGTTATATATATAACACTAATTCTTATGACCATGAAGGCAAGGAGCAGGTGAAAGTCCATCCAACTGCCAATTTATACACGTTTGAGTTGTCTTGTCGCCTATTTGCAAGCATTGATGATCCTATACACATTTCCAAGCTTGCACACCATTTTGACATCTTTCTCAAAGGAGTGATTCATTTTCCTATCTATATACCTGGCACAACATTTTACCGTGCTTCCAAATCTGGTGATGCACTCAAGGAAGAGATTCGGTTGGTTGCTAGACAAAGAAGAGCAGCTCTGAACAAGAAAATGGAGTCCCACAGAAAAGATCTTCTGTCACACTTGCTTGTGACTGCAGATGAAAGCGGAAAGTTACTATCCGAGTCCGAGATTGTTGACAACATGCTGATGTTGCTCTTTGTTAGTCATGAGACTACCACATCAGCCATGACATGTGTAATGAAGTATCTTGCAGAAATGCCAGAAGTGTACGAAATGGTTTTGAGAGGTTAGTTGTCTGTCTTGTAGCATATGGTCTTTTTGCACCAAGGTGTACACCATGGTTGCGATAACTCGGGTTTTTTTTATTGACTGTGGTTAACAGAGCAGCTTGATATTGCCAAGTCTAAAGAAGCAGGAGAGTTGTTGAAATGGGAGGACATTCAGAAAATGAAATACTCATGGAGAGTGGTCTCTGAAGTTCTGAGGATGATACCGCCTATCAGTGGTACTTTCAGACAGGCAATAGTTGATTTCACCTACGCGGGTTATACAATCCCAAAAGGATGGAAGGTAGGCACCATCACGAGTTTTATGCAGGAATTGAACAAATTGTCCAAGTTTGGCTCTGATTATTTAGATCATAAAACTGATATTTTGATCTGCGTGCACTAGCTATACTGGAGTCCTAACACAACAACTAAAGACCCAGCTCACTTCCCAAATGCAGAAGACTTTGATCCTTCCAGGTATGAAGGAGAAGGACCAGCCCCATACACCCATGTTCCATTTGGAGGGGGGCCAAGGATGTGCTTAGGGTATGAATATGTAAGACCAAAAATACTTGTGTTCCTGCATAACATCGTGAAGAGATTCAAATGGGATTTACTGATTCCTGATGAGAAAGTTCCATATAATCCCTTGCCTGCACCATCCAATGGTCTTCCAATTCGTATTCAGCCGCACCAATCCCCGGCCTAAGATGTCACTTTCATTGCAAGGCAAACTTCAAAAAGTACAATATTTCCAATATTTTGGCGGCTAAACAATATTACTTTCTCGGATTCAACAAGTTCACAATCCATCTCCTTGGAGAATCCTAATTCTGAGGCTCAACGAAGCAGGATTGCCTGTTTTCATTTTCGTATCTTTTTTGTTTGAGTGTGCATATGTGTGTGATTGTGAAAACTTGCCTTGTGGGATTGTGTAGGATTGAGTTATGGCTTATTCTGATAGACTTTATACGGGGCTTAATCCAAGGGATTGTTTGATATCATTGTCAATTCTAGTGTCATGTTGTGTGTATAATTTCTTCAATTCAAGTATGTAACTTAATCAAGATGTGATTCATTGTGGTTTCCCATTTCCCTTGTAATTTATGTTATCTCGTTTTATTTCTAATATGAAGAGGGATGTTTTGTGTTGTGTACAGTAATTTACATGTCTAGAGGTTCGATAGGGTTGCAGTAAATTCATTCTGCCACATCCGGTTAAAAGAAAGAATTTATTCTACTTGTTTATATGTGATTCATTGTGGTTTCCCATTTCCCTAGAAAGAATTTATTCTACTTGTTTATTGATATGATTAAAAGATTGATATTTTCTCTTAAATATAAAAATGTTGAAGTAATAAATAATCCGACAAAACCGGAATCGAACCATGTAAAGGTTAATAATAATAATAACAACAAGAAGAATAACAAGAATAATAATAATGATAATAATAAGAGGACTTTGAGATGTAAAATTAATATGAGGATTAAACAATAATAAAAATAAATATCAAGGTTAGAGGATCCACTAATGTTATTACAAATAAATATAATATAAATTTTTTTTATTACTCAACTAAAAACCTCACATAAAGGAGGTTCCAATCGAATGATTTGTCATTAATAGTTTATTATAAATTATTAATATGATCATATTAATTATTTTATTTAAGTAACACCAAACTTTTAAATATAGTCAAGAATTCATGATACTAACTTATATTAACAACAAATCAAGTTCCTTTCATAGCATAGGTGTAGGTTATACCATACGGTTGAACTATGAAAGTGTCGGCATTTGTTGTATCAAGTATTATATAACATAAATCTAAATTAATCATTTAACAAGTAAAATATTAAGAATTAATAAAATAAAAATGATAAGACATAGCAAGTTATGTGGGATATAGCCATAGAAGTCCATATTTGAGTTTATATTATACTTCTTCTAACATCATTAGTGAAACTTTTTCACCTTGACATAATAAACTTAGTTAAATATAATGAAAAAGAAAAACATAAATAAATAACATAAAAACATAAGTATAGTAAAGGAAATGAAAAGCATAAGTAAAAAATTAAGAAAAATATAACATGAAATAAAATTTAAACATTACAAAAATATAAAGAAAGAAATAACGAGCATGATCTTGATCTAAAACCTAAGACACCTAAATGCATGACAAATGTCTCTTTTTATAGGCTAAAATTTAGAAATTTTGATTAGATGACTAATTGTTGAGTGGATGACCAACTCTTAACTTTATGAAAATTCTTATCTTCTTGTTTGTCAAAAATATCATTGTTAACATCAAAATTTGAACAGGTTGTCTACATGAAAGTTTTAGAAAATTGTATCAGTTTTCCAATAATAAAAAAAAAAGTTATTTAGACTTCTAGAACTTGAAATATGGGTTGAACACTGAACAGTGCCTAGGATGCATGACAAATTTCGACTTCTTCGTTGTTGCTAAGATTTAGACTTCCAAACAGCAAAATTGAGTCTTGTATTCCCATGAATATTTTAAGCCTATGTCTTAGCTTTCTAGACATATAATCTAAATTGAAATCCAAGATTTGCAGCTCCAGATATGACCCAATGACTAAATAGTGTTCCAGTTTAGACTGAACCAGCATTTCTTTTCTAAGCTTTAACACTCTCTTTGTCTTCTCAACTTCAATAGTTAAACTCATCAATCAATTTGTTAATTTATGTGATAGACCTATATTTAATATGAACATTTACCATAAATTAAATATATTTTATAGTATCAAACTTATTATTATAAAACATGATTTAGTTAAGGAGTTATTGATACTTAAAATATAAAATAATAATATAAAACCTTGATAAAAATACACTTTTAAATACTAATCATTTATTTACTTCAATTTTCTTATTAGGAAGATTACATAACAGTGTACCCAAAGAAGAATCTAGATAAGAACCTCCCATGGTGAATTATTGTCTTCAACACTCATCATAAACTAAAGCTACGAAAAAATAAGCATGAAACAGAGTTTCATAACCATTAGGTGGTTTGGCCAGTCCTGGGTTCATATAAGTTCACGTACAATTACCATCTTTAAGTTTTGAATCCTTGAAGGAAATTCGTGACTATTTCTTGTTGAATTCAAATAGAGATTTAATGGCGTTGAAGGCATTCTCGTTGATAAAAGATTCATCAAACCTTTTCATAAGAGGTTCGAATTCCCTTGAATTTTCCAGGTCAGGATCTGCCCGGATTCTCTGTTAACATTTCCAAAAACTTCAGATAGCCTGTCCTTTATAATAAATCATATGCTGTTTAAAGCCACCATAGTGATTTCTGAGATTTTGGTTGATTACCTTTAAGTCTTCAGATACTGCTTCCAATGCATCTTCAAGTGCAGATAGCCCAGCTTGTAACTGTTAAAAGTTGAGGAAGTAAATGATGCAGTGATACCAAAAAAGGATGAAAAACCAAGAGAAAAGGACACTGTTTCAAGATAACAAAGAGATTACCTGATTAAGCTTCAAATAACAACAAGCAACATAGTAACTTGCCACTGAAGCTTCAGTGAGGTCTGGTTTTGATCCCAATACAGACTCGAACTTCTACAGTGCTTCCTCATATTTGGCATTTCTTCATCAATTAACCAAGGAAAAACAAAATAAATTAAGGAAAACTATTAGAGAGTAGAATTTGTTACGACTTGCAGTTAAGTATATTACTAGCACTTAAAAGGTCATCTGATTTTCTCTAATAAATCTATGCAGCTATTGAAATCAGTTCGTCCATGCTAGAGACCTGGCTATTTCAAATATGAAATGAAACTTGAGAAATGAGAAGAACAAGTTGAATTTCCAGCAATTACTCGTATAATTTCAGCCCTTCACGAAGATCCTTTTTCTCTTTGTTCTTTCTCCTCGTTTTTTCTTAAGTAATTTTGTATCTGAAAAACTGATTACAAGTAAGAGATGCTATGTTGTTTGCACTAAAATTTTCCCAATATACAGATACAAAGAGGTTTTTTTTTGGATTTCTAGTTACTCACTTGGACTTCTCTCACTCTGTTACTAATGACACCAAAGTTCCTCTCAGCTCTGATAATGTCCTTTATCCGTCATTTCACCAGTATAATTCATAGTCCCTGAAAAGTGCAGACAATAAAGAACAAACTTTGACATTTATAAGTAATGAAACACATTCCTTGTATATCACTATGTGTAAGTTTTCATTAATGGGAGTTTTTTAAGAGCGAGTGTGTGTTCATCAAGGAAGGAATGATAATGAACTGATTACCGTATCTCTTTTAGCATTTTCATGAGTAATGGCCCAATTCTTTGGCGAATGGTGTACATGGTCCTTCCATATTCAGAAGCTGGCTAAATCTATGTCCCAAACACAGCACTGCACAAGGTTTAGAACTCCAAAATCAACCTAACTTCTCGTCAATCAATTGTAGTAAAACTTTTTTGAGATTAGAAAAAGGGTTTCAAAAGTATTCAATACTAATTTCAATTATGTATATATAAAGCAAATTTGTATCCACCAATTGTAGCTCAAGCTCAAGTTCTTACACTTATTAATTTAATTTAAAGAAGAAGAAAAGAAAGAAAATAGAACCTGGTAGCAATTACTTTATCCACCAGGAGCACTAGCATCAATGTAAGTAGCACCATCTCTACCCATTGCAAACGTCAGCCCATAAGATTGCTCTATTTCTACCTCAAATTCTCCATACTTTTCTTTTCCTTCTCCTTCACTTTCATCACTCTCTGCAGGTTTTGATGTCTGGGACTCAGTTTCTGATGTTTTAAGGGTTGAATTTGATGGTTTTAGCGAAAGGGCATTGCTGAAAGTTGTTGAAATGCTGGAAAATGAGTAGTTCTTGAATAAAAAACGAGTGTTCTGAGAGAAAAGAAGTGGGATTTGCTTGCCTTGGACAGTAATTGTTGGTAATGGTGGTGAAGAGTACATAGCCTTAAATAATATTTATGTAATTTTATTTATTAAGGGTAGAATAATATTTTTAGTTTAATCTAGATATACTTTATATGTATTTAGGTTAAGGCTAAGCACTAATAATTAATAGATTATTCAGAATTGTAGCCTCCCTTTTGTTTTTTATTTTAATTATTTTAACATGGTATCAGAGCTGATTTTATGAAACGAAGCTTAATCCTGAATACAGATTCGCGGATTCAACTCTACAGTGAGTTGGCTGGGGGTTTGTAGGGGGCAGCACACCCCTGCCGGGGTTTCGGGGCAGAGCCTCGAAAATTTTTTGAAGTGAGATTTTGTCTTCCGCTTTTGCAAAAAAAAAAATTGGTATTTCGTCAGTTTCTGCAATTATTTTGGTATTTCATCTTCCCTTCAGCTTTTGCAATTAGGTATTTGCATTCAGTTTCTGCAAATTTGTTTTGTGTTTTAGAGTAATTGTATAGTTTTGAGAAGATATTTGTTTAGTTTCTGAATTTTTGTTCAGTTTCTGCAATTTGATATTTGGTTTTCCACTGCTTTTGCATTCTAGTTTTTTATGATTGTTGATTATGACTACTAAAAGAGATGATTCACTTTAGTCTGTGAGTGTGAGGTTGGATAGGAAGAACTATTCATATTGGAGCTTTGTAATGAGAAATTTTCTTAAGGGTAAGAAGATGTGGGGATATGTCAGTGGAACTTATGTGGTACCTAAGAATACTGAAGAAGGAGATACTGCTTTCATAGATGCATAGGAAGCAAACAATGCAAAGATCATTACTTGGATCAACAATTCTGTTAAGCATTCTATAGGTACACAGTTGGCGAAGTATGAAACAGCAAAGGAGGTTTGGGATCATTTGCAATTGTTATTCATGCAATCAAATTTTGCAAAACAGTATTAGTTAGAGAATGACATACGAGTTTTTCACCAAAAGAATATAAGTATTCAAAAGTTCTATTCTGCCGTGACAAATCTTTAGGATCAATTGACTCTTACAGAATCGGCAGAATTAAAAGCATGTGGTGCTTATATTGAATATAGAGAGCAACAACGATTGGTACAGTTTTTAACAGCACTTCACAGTGATTTCAAAGGACTTAGAGGTTCAATTCTGCATCGTTCTCCACTGCATTTTATTGACTCTGTTGTCAGTAAGTTATTGGCTGAAGAAATACGTCTTCAATCTTATTCTGAAAAGGGAGTTCTTTCAACTTCAAATCCTTTTGTATTAGCAGTACCTTCTAAATCATTCTCTAATCATTAGAACAAGCCTTACACAAGGGTTGGCTTTGATGAATGCAGTTTCTGTAAGCAAAAAGGTTATTGGAAGGCTCAGTGTTCTAAGTTGAGACAACATAATCAAGCTTGGAAGTCTGGCAATCAGTCACTAATGCTCATAGACCACCTCAGGGTTATAAACCACCACACCACAATACTATAGTGGTAGCTTCCCAAGACTCTGTTACTAATCCTAATACTTTAGCTGAGCAATTCCAGAAGTTTCTCTCCTTGCAGCCACAAGCAATGTTTGTTTCTTCTTCCATTGGTTAGTTGCCTCATAGTTTCTTAGGTATGTCACACTCTGAATGGGTTTTGGATTCTGGTGCTTCTCATCATATGTCTTCAGATTCCTTATCTTTTTCCTCTATGTCCCCTTTGTCCTCCATTCCTGTTATGACTGTTAATGGCACTTCTATGCCCTTAGCAGGTGTTGGTTCTATTGTCACACCTCACTTGTCTCTCCCTAATGTTTAACTTATTCCAAAACTCAAATTAAATCTTGCATCTGTTGGCCAAATATGTGATTCTAGTGATTATTTAGTCATGTTTTCTAGTTTTTTTTGTTGTGTACAGGATCTGCAGTCTCAGAAGCTGATTGAGACAGGTTGTAGGGAGAATGGACTATATATTTTGGATGAGTTAAAAGTTCCAGTTGTCGCTGCTGCCGCTGCTACTACTATTGTTGATTTGTCTTCCTTTCATTTGAGCCTG
>NW_011500028.1:166576-167096 GCF_000495115.2 Populus euphratica | reverse complement strand
CCCCCGTGCTTGGTTTGAAAAATTCTCTATTGTGATCTCATCTCTTAGCTTTGTTTCTAGCAGCCATGATTCTGCTCTTTTTATTAAGTACACTAATGCAGGTCGGATCTATTATTTGTATTTTTCTGGGTTATGATGAAGGTAAAAAGAAGTATCATTGTTTTGATCCAATAACTTAGAAACTTTATGTGTCTCGTCATGTTGTCTTCCTTGAACATATATCTTTCTTTTTTATTCCATCCACTGCTCATGGCCTGACTAAATCTGATCTTATTCGTTTAGATCCTTTTTCTGAGGATTCTGGTAATGATACCTCTCCCCATGTTCGATCAATTTGTACTCATAACTCTACAGATACTGGTACTTTAATCTCTAGCACACCTGAAACTCCATTCTCATCTACAGCCCCTCAAGCTTTATCTGAGATTATAGATCCACCTCCACGTCAGTCCATCTGCATTCGTAAGTCCACAAAACTACCAGATTTTGCTTATTCTTGTTATTCTTCATCATTTACTTT